>NW_026730413.1:0-14000 GCF_030272615.1 Cryptomeria japonica
AGGCAACGAGAAATTGAAATCGAAGGGCATGACCCAAAAACAACCAATAATGATCATCAGATGTTCAAAAATCCACTTCCATCGCAAGATCAAAGGGGTCCTTCGACGTCCAGACGAGGTCCTGATACCACTAACTATACGCAGGCTGCGTATAATTACACTGTCAATCACCTGTATGATGCCAGTGAACAAATTGCAACTATCACCTTCAAAAATCCCACCTCAAATTGCAATGTTGTTACACGTCGTGGCAAGGTCACCATCAAGGCAGCTCCACAAGGCACCACCTCCGTCCCAAAGCAGTACAATCTTGTGGAACAATTAGACAAAACCCCTGCGCTTATATCCATCTTGGAGCTTTTGCGTCTGTCACCCTCTCATAAAACAATCTTGGATCAAGCACTCCAAGAGGCGTCAGTCCCTGCAAACCTGAACACGGACCAATTTCAAGCCATGGTTGGAAGTCTAAAGTCATCACCTTGTCTCACTTTTTCCGAAAGTGATAACTCTTCCTTCCAGCAACCTCATAACGCCTCACTCCACATTGAAGGCTTTGTCAACCAACACAGGATCAAGCGAGTCTTGATTGATAATGGAGCAGGCCTAAACATTTGCACACTACAGTTGGTCACAGCATTGGGCTATGCAGTAGAATCAGTGGATCCTCGCAAGAAGATCACCATCAAGGCCTATGATGATGCAGAGCGTTCATCCAAAGGAGCTGTGGTACTACCAATCCGAGTAGGCCCTGTGGTAAAACACATAATTTGTCAGGTTTTGGACCTTCCTCTGCCATATAATCTATTATTAGGAAGACCTTGGATACATGCCATGCAAGCCGTTCCATCTACCTACCATCAATGTATCAAGTTCCCACATAATGGTGCAGAGATCACAATCCTGGGTGACGCAAATCCCTTTGCATTTTGCCATAATATCAGCCATCAACCAGAAATTACCGTTCCTAATAATAGAGAAGCCATTTCCTCCACATCATATATAAATCCCGCCTCTCTTGCCAGTTCAAACACCCCTATGCCCAAGCAAGAAAAGCTAAAGATGAAAGTAGCAGAGGAAGGTCCTGGAGAATATAACTTGAGTCAGCTCTTTTGTGTGGGACAAATGCCCACTTCTCCTAGAACACATGGTAAACCACAGCAGTTGCTCCAGCAACCACTAAACATGCCTGCATGTGCCTTAACGCCTTTCATCCTTGGAAAGAGTCAAGAGGAAGAGACACAAGATAAGGACCTAGCGGACTGGATCTATAAAGATCCCATCACCACTGACAAACCGCAAGTTACACTTCCTACGGAACAATATGGCAAAGGCCTCCTCATTATGCAAAGAATGGGATATGATGGTCAGAGTGCTTTGGGATACTGCAAACAAGGACGGCATGAACCTCTGCTACCAGAATTAAAGCCCAAAGGTAATACAGGCCTAGGCTTTGAAAAAGAGATCCTTCCTAAACTCAGATTCAAAGGCAAACCCAGCAAACCATTTTGCCCACCTACTGCAAAGAGGACACCTTTCATAATCAAAGCACCATCAAAAACTATCCCCACTGCCCCATCGAGGCTCACAAACCCACCGCAACCATCTACAATACCAACCATCCCACCAAACGAACCAGTAATCCCATCAGCAACACCATTTGTAGCAACAACTGTATCAGAACCCGCAGCAGCATCTATGGCACCAGCCGTTCCAATAGAAGCCACTAAATCAACACTATCGATACTTCCAGTGACAAAACCTTTAAACCCCATCACAGTTCCTGCAGCACCGATCACCTCAAGGGTACATAAACCAATCATGCCTGCAGTATTCAACTCCAGCGACATCCCAGTATGGTATAGCAATCGGATGCTGGAGAGTGATTCAGAGACCGACTCACATGAGTGGGAATTCGATTCAGTGCAACTTAACACTTCAGATGAGGAAGACACATCACCACCTCCACCCCGCAAAGACATCCCTGTTTACGGAGAAGCACAGATAAAGACCACTTGGGTACCTGAGCTGGAAACATCTTCCACAGACCCTACGTCTCATCCTACGCCTGATTCTGACAGGGAGAGTACCATCAACGACCTTCACCACACCGTCTTAACCCTCACTGATACATCTCCCGCACTTAACTTAATCGATGAAGTAATGCCCATTATCCACCCTGAACTCATTGAATGGAACCAACCAAATCCCCCATGTCTTGACCTCTTCCAGAACGATGAGGCTATCATTGACTTTTTGGAATTAAGGGATAATCTACCAAGCGGGGATCACAAAGCTGGATTCGCCATTGAACTTAATAGCACAGCATACTTCGGGGCGGACGCCAAACCCTTCAGCTGCAAAAATATAACAATAAAACATGGATCTTCCAGTGAAAACCACACTGTGGCACTGTTTGATCCGACAAAAGTAAAAAGAAAGAGCGTATCCAATGGTGAAAACCTCTCTGAGGCACTTGAGGATGAAGGGTTTGACATTCTCCCTGCTAGTACACAACAGGAACGATCAACGATTCTTATCGAGGAAACCAAAGAATACAATGTGGGGACTCCTGAAAATCCTCATATTATACATCTGGCATCCCTTCTCACTCCAGAGGAACAGCCTAAATTTATAGAGTTCTTCCAGAAGCGTCAGATCAACTTTGCATGGTCATATGCAGACATGCCTGGGCTTGATCCTGATTTAGTCATGCATCATCTCACAGTAGAAAAAGGAGCCAAACCTGTCAAGCAGAAGCTTCGTAAGATGCATCCTCAGATTGCCATGCTAGTCAAAACAGAACTCAAGAAACTCCTAGATGTTGGTTTCATTAGACCAATTGATTACGCAGAATGGATCTCCAATATTGTGCCTGTCGGCAAACCAAAAGGGGGCATCCGCATTTGTACTGACTTCAGAGATCTAAATAAGGCATGTCCTAAGGATGATTTCCCTCTACCAAATATCGACATCATAGTGGATTTGACAGCAGGACATGCCATGCTTTCACTCATGGATGGCTTTTCAGGATACAATCAAATAAAGATCGCACCAGAGGACCAACATAAGACAGCCTTCACATGTCCATGGGGCACATACTGCTGGAATGTAATGCCTTTTGGTCTAAAGAATGCAGGAGCGACCTATCAAAGAGCAATGACCACCATCTTCCATGACATGATGCATACTATAATGGAAGATTATGTGGATGATTTACTAGCAAAATCACTTACTAGAGAAGGACATCTTCACATCTTAGATAAAATCTTTGATAGACTGGAACAATACCATGTTCGACTCAACCCAAAGAAATGTGTCTTCGGAGTGACCTCCGGGAAGCTTCTAGGATACATTGTCTCAAGCAAAGGCATTGAGGTCGATCCAGCAAAGGTTAAAGCAATCATGGACATGTCACCTCCAAAGAATATCAGTCAGCTAAGAACACTACAAGGACGGCTTCAATCTATCCGCAGATTCATTGCACAATTGGCTGATAAGTGTCACCCATTCACACACCTTCTACACAAGAACATCCGCTTTCAATGGGATGACAGATGCCAGCAAGCATTTCAGGCACTTAAAGACTATCTCATGAATCCACCCTTGCTGATGCCACCAGATCCAAGTAGACCGTTGTTACTTTATATCTCAGCGACAAGTACAGCATTGGGTGTACTACTGGCACAACATAATGCAGAAGGTAAAGAGTGTGCTATTTACTACATCTCTCGCACACTGGTGGGCTATGAACTCAATTACACACCTATTGAGCGAGCTTGCCTAGCAGTAATCTTGGCAGCCACTAAACTAAGGCACTATCTGTTAACACACAAGGTGCAACTCATTGCAAAGATTGATCCACTCAAGTATTTACTCAGCAAAGCAGCATTGACAGGCCGCTTGGCCAAATGGGTAATGATTCTAAGTGAATTTGACATTGAGTATGTGGACCGTAAAGCTATCAAAGGTCAAGTTATTGCAGATCAGTTGGCTGATGCACCTCTCATAGGCGATCATCCTCTCATTTCCAATTTTCCAGATGAAGAGATATTCATGATTACAGAAGCACAGTCATGGAAATTATACTTTGATGGTTCATACACTAGGCACGGCTCGGGGGCAGGCATTCTGTTTATCACACCTCAAGGTGATAGCATCCCGAAGTCTTACAGGCTCACATTTCCATGCACAAACAACATAGCAGAGTATGAGGCCTTGATCACAGGACTCAGATTAGCCATACAATGGAAATTAAAAGAACTGCAAGTATATGGCGATTCCCAACTAGTCATTCGACAAGCAACAGATGAATATCAGACCAAGGATGATAAACTCATGCCATATAAGCAAATGGTGGACAATCTAAAGACATCATTTACTACTATCACTTTTGAGCAGATACCAAGAGATCAGAATCGAGCTGCTGACGCTATGGCTACCATCGCATCTCTACTAGATCTTCCACAGAATTCAACAAGCTACGAGTTCTTGGTAGAACAACTTTGGATCCCCGCTTATGATATCCCCGAATCTGAAATGATATGTTGCCTTGTTGGTTCTGAATCCCCATGGTACGGTGAGTTCTACACCTATCTCCATGATCACACCCTTCCTCCCAACCAATCAAATAACCAACGTAAAACCTTCATTCGCCAAACTGCTCGATATACCATTATTGCCGAAACCCTATACCGACGTAGTCTTGATGGTACTCTCCTTCGGTGTCTGGAACAAGATGAGATAACAAAGGCTTTGGAAGAGGTACATGAAGGAATTTGCGGGACTCACTCAAGTGGTCCATCACTAGCCAAGAAGATCATGCGAGCTGGATACTATTGGCCCTCTATGGAAAAGGATTCCTACTACTTTGTTAGGAAGTGCAAAAAATGTCAAGTTCATGGCGACCTAATACATGCACCAGCTCAAGAACTGCAACCAATCACAACACCATGGCCTTTTTGTCAATGGGGTCTTGATCTTGTGGGTAAAATCCATCCATCTTCATCCAATGGCCATAAATTCATTATTACCGCCACCGAATATTTCACCAAGTGGATCGAAGCTGTTCCAATTACCCAAGTCACCGGCAAGCAGATCGCCTCATTCATCCTCAATTACATCATCTGTCGGTATGGTGTGCCCATGTCCATTGTCACAGATAACGGTCTTCCTTTCAAAAATCAGGATGTCCGTGAGCTTTGTGAGAAATTTCATATCCAACACCGCTTTTCCACTCCCTATTACCCACAAGGCAATGGTCAGGCCGAAGCATCCAATAAAAACATATTGAGAATCCTAAAGAAGACAGTCAATGATGCCGGTCGTGATTGGCATGTTCAATTGAATCCAGCGCTATGGGCATATCGAACTAGCATTCGAACCCCTACAGGTGCAACTCCTTATTCATTGGTCTATGGTGAAGAAGCTATCTTGCCTATTGAGGTCGAGATACCATCATTAAGGGTTTCCTTGCACAATCTCATTGATGATGAAGCATACAGAGTATCTCGTCTTCAAGACTTAGAGTTACTAGATGAGAAGCGACAAGCGGCATACAATCACCTCAAAGCCTATCAGCAACGCATGAGTAGAAGCTACAATCACCGAGTTCGATCTCGTACATTTGAGGTAGGTGATCTTGTTCTTCGAGAGAATCCTCGCAACCAACCAAACCGAGAACATCAGGGCAAGTTTGAATCAAATTGCCTGGGCCCATATGTTGTCACTGCTGTATTCGGGTCCGGGGCATATCAGTTGGCTACTTCAGAAGGAGAACCGCTCGCAGATCCAATCAATAGCATGCACCTCAAACGATTTTACACATAAGCTGTACAGAGCATCAGGCTCCCCTGCCTATCAGAAAATACCAAAAAACATTCAGAAAAATGTCCTAAAGAAAATACCAAAAACATTCAGAAAAATGTCCTAAAGAAAATACAAAAACATTCAAAAAAAGTAAAGAAAAATCATGCATCCAAACGGTGAACAACCACTCCGGTGGCACCTTGGGTAAGAACGATGGTGAAAACCTGGCAAACAGGCGCCACTCGTAAAGGCTATGGCTCCATTATCTTTCAGACTTGTGGCGATCACATCTACTTCATACATACATCCATCCATCCATCAACCATGGCTTGTTATTCCTCTGCAATTATGATAGTACTCCATACATCTTGCATCCCGCTTTTTCATAGTCATGTCTAAAACTGGGGGCAATGCCTTTAACCTATTGATGGAAGTGGATTCTACATTGTCTTATGATTCATTAAGTTCTTCATTCAAACAATAATCAAAAATCCAAAAACATTCAAAAATATCTCGCAAAAATACCAAAAACATTCAAAACAATTCAAAATCCAAAAACATCGACAAAACCATTGAAAAATCACACAAAAACATGGCAACACCTTGTACATACTCATCCATGCAGATACCAAAACAAACATTGCGACAAACTACTCACACAATGACCATTTACCAAACAACCACACAATCCACATCAACAATCCAAAACTGTCTTTAAAACAAGGATGCATCCTTCCTTACCAAAACAAAGACAAGATGATGTTTTCTTTGACAAGAAAATTCTGTTAGGCTGTCAAATACTTGGTTGATTTGTGAGTAATTCATTTGTTTATCTGTATCGGGATCTTTTCAACATTGTTTTGTATCGTTTGTGCATTATTTCCAATGAAGTTCTGGGGCATGTACTAATGGTGTCTACGTGGGAAGTTCACCAAGCTACGTGATCTTATGCCAAATGCAGTCATAGATCACTACGGCTTGCTGACTACAGCATATATCTCGACCATATGAGCATGAACCATTACCAAGGATCCATATTCTTTATTCTTTATGTATATATTGTTTGTTTACAGGTACAATGCTCATTCTTTGGTTCCTCCTCATCCAATTTGGATAAAGGTTTTTATTTCTTAGTACGGTATGCACTTGTCTCAGGATATGATCAGCCTAAGATCAAGGAGGACGATCCAAGTCATGCATGAAAGGAGATAATCCTTATCTGTTCCGCAAGCAATACTCAGGTCAACTTGATCCATTATATCAAGTTGCTTGTATTAACTTGCTATATAAAAATCCATGTAAGAAATACTCTGGTCATCTTGAATCTTTATGTCAAGTTGCTTGTATTTTCTTACAACATTTTAAAGCTCAATGATGAAAAATAAAGCACCATGGATCGTCATTCCATCTCATTTGTATATATTGCATTTCGTTGCATTCCACCCATCCATACATTCATAATAGCTGCATATCATGCATACGTAGTCATAATAATGCATAATCTAATTTTGTTGATAACACACGTGTTCAAAATTGACCTACTTTGGGTCACATGTTTCTTTTGAAAGGTCTTTTTAATGGTGACCTAATTCATGTTTGGAGGTGTTACAGAGGATGTATAAAGAAGGTTAGATCATTTGTGAAGGTGTGTCAATAATTTTTTATGTGTGGAATAATCTAGCGATGCATCAGTTGAGTATTAACTATGTGAAATTAGTATGATAGAGTAATTTTGCTACAAAAGAGGACTACAACTTTAGCATATGTCAAATGATTCTTCTATAGTAGATCATATTATGTTTTTTATTTTAATCTTCATTTAACCTACTTCTAGACAATGAGTCTCTTGAATAGGTCCTAGTTTCATTGAATCTTACTCTACAAGTCCTTTCTAGGAGTAGTGAACTTCCTTTGTAGTGATCCCTAAAACACTTATTGTAATATCTAAATCATATAGTGTGAGTTAAGTCTTGTCATGGTTTTTCCCTCCTAGGGTTTTCCACATAAAAATATTGGTGTTCATATGTGGTGCATGTCTTGTTTTAATTAATTATTTTAGTAGATCTAATTGAAAATTTAAATGGATGCTTAAGTTTTTATTAATGTTGATTCACTCCCTCTTTAAGCATCCAAATGTGTTCAAAACTTGGTATTAAATAAAGGTTCCTAAGATAATATTTTTTGAACTGAAGTAGATCCTACATTTGAACCTACATTGCTCTTTATGTTATCAAGCTATAGAACACTTTGGTATATTGATCTTAATGATTTTGAAGTTAAATTTGAAGGAGAACTATAGTGAATGACATAAAATTTGGGATCTTGAATGAGAACTATAGTGAATTGGGATATAATGTCAGCTCCAAACCAAATTGCTCAAACTAGGTACTCTCAATATTTCAATGGTAACTTCTTTTCTTACATAATATTAGGCATAAGGTTGTTGAATTTAGGAGTAGAATGAACATGAATTAATATAGGCCTCCAAGGCATCAACCATTTAATGGTTAGTGTTACATTTCCAATAAATTTGGTCATAAAGCGAGTGAACATAGAAGTAGAGTGAAGAGGAGTCGTTTCATGAATAAGAACAATGTTATTATTTATCAGTCCTTTTATGGATACTATTACACATGCAATAAATTTGGTCACAAGGTTGTTGATTGTAGATCTAACCTGAGAAGAAGCAAAAAATGGTTTGCAACATAATACTACATGTCATAATTGCAATAAATCTAGACATATTACTAAGTTTTGCAAAGAAGAGAATGTCCTATCTTTTGTTCTGCAGAAGAAGGTTGATCCAGTTCAGATGAAGAAGGAGATGAATAAGAATTGAAGTAAAGGATGGATTTCTACTGCATGATGGTGTAGATGGATATTTCAAAAACTAAATAGAAGTATTGGTTTAGGTGTAGTTATAATTATAGACTTTTTAGACTTCCTTATGAATTGAAGGTGTTGAAATATTCAACATATTGGTTAATGGTGATAGGGACATATTCATCTAATGATATTGAGTCATTTGGTCAAACTTTTAGAATAAATAATTTCTATGTAGAGGTTTATTGAGTGTTTTATAGAGCAATGATATGACAAAGTGGTTAAAAGTTGATGAAACTGTTGAACACCCAACAAGACTAAGGGGGGCTGAATCAATCTGAAACTTCAAAAAAAATTATTGATTAACTTATTCAACATCACCATTTTAATCATCAACACATCAAATTTAAACACATAAGCACATGAACACTAGATTTATATGGAAACCCCAAATAGGGAGAAACCACAGTGAGAATCTAACTCACAATATGAATAACAATGTCTACAACATTTTAGGCTTGTTTCCAAGGATTACCAACACCTAAAGGACTTGCAGAATTAAAGTGCACTATCTTGGGAAAGATACAAAAAAGGACATGTGTAGCTAAAGATAACTTCAAGACAAGAAAGGACTCACTATCAATCATCAACAAGTGAAATAATTGAATTGAAAATGAGAAGGATTCTCCCGATCATGAAATTATCCTTGAACAATAAACAAGAAACCAATAACATGGAAAACATCTTTGATAATATCTACTATCACAACTGTGAGAGTTGAGAAATACAACACCACGGGAGCTCAAATGATCTCTACAAGTTGAATAACCTGTTACAAGGAGATGCAAGGAAGAAATAACAGAAAAACAAAGACACAAAAAATATGTTGAAAAGATGAGAGCTCAATATTCACAAAATGTGTAATGTGATAATAATACAAAGAAAAGAAAATTAACCTCTACTAGGTCAAGAAACCCTAA
Source organism: Cryptomeria japonica (assembly GCF_030272615.1). Lineage (NCBI taxonomy): Eukaryota > Viridiplantae > Streptophyta > Pinopsida > Cupressales > Cupressaceae > Cryptomeria > Cryptomeria japonica. The sequence goes on from NW_026730413.1 coordinate 9,609, forward strand.
AAGGGAAAACCTAGGCTTACACATAATAATTAATAAAATAATTAATTATTATGCACCTAATGTTAGCTTAAGTGTAAAAAGAGATAATAGGGAACTTAAAGAATTAAACAAATGTTATTTAATTAATCAAGTAAAGACTCGATTACTCTAACACCCCCCTTTAAGCTAGACTTAGGGAGAAGCTAAAACCTAGAATATCTACTAAAAGCAGGAAAGATGGGTCCCGGAAACAAGTCCTGATCAAGTACCCAAATATAATGAAATCTCTATGAAATGGAGAAAAATGAGAAAACCCAATGGGAAAAAACTCCTCTCCAAAAATAGATAAAAGAACATGTTGAAAGAAGAAGAAGGAAGGAAGGCCTCATAAAGACCCCCCAAGGACAACTTCCTTCACCCCAAGCATAGAGTGCAACTGAAGATAGCACGGAAATGCAAAAGGTTTTGTGAAGATGTCTGCAACCTGCTCGATAGTGGGAATGTACTTCAGAATGCAAGAACCATCCTGAATCAACTGACAAATAAAATGCATGTGAAGCTCAATGTGCTTCATCTACTGATGCTCTACCGGGTTTTAGGAAATATGAATAGCACTCTGATTGTCACACCAAAGAATAGTAGGACTATTAGGAGGAAAACCAAACTCAGTCATCAACAATCGAAGACATAATATCTCCTAACTAGTGAGCACAACAGCTCGATACTCAGCCTCTGTAGATAATAATGCATGAGTAGTCTGCTTCTTGCAAGACCATGTGATAGAACTAGAGCCAAGATAGAAAACAAAGCAAGAAGTAGACTTCTGATCAGTGATGTCACCAACCCAATCAGAGTCGGTGTAGCCAACAATGTGAGGTTCCCCTGATGTGTAGTGAATGCCATGAGAAATAGAGCCTTGAATATACCGCAAAATACATTTGGTAGCTTTCCAATGACTCTCATGAGGATCATGGGAGAATTGAGAGACAAGGCCAACCGCAAAGGAAATATCAGGATGAGTGTGAGTTAGGTATAACAAACTGCCAACCAACTATCTGTAACGTGTAGAATCTACTGAAGGAGTGGGACAAGTAGTAATCAAAACAACCCCTGACTGAAAAGGAGTGCAATTAGGCTTACAATAAATCATATCAAGAGCATACTTATGCTGGTAAATGTAGATCCCATTAGAAGACTAAATCACCTGAAGACCAAGGAAATAATGTAGAATACTAAGATCTGTCAGCTCAAACTTGTCCATCAAAGCTTGTTGAATATGTGGAATCATAGAGGATGAGCTACCTGTGATGAGGAGATCATCAACATATAGCACAAGAATCAGGATCTCTCCCTCAAGAAGTTGAATGTACACTGTATGATTGGAATGACTACGGGTGAAACCAGTGGAGAGAAATAAATAATCCATCTTCTCATACCAAGCCCGAGGGGCTTGTTTGAGACCATACAATGAATGTTGAAGTCTACAAACCAAAGAATTGTCCTACATAAATCCTTGAGGCTTCTTTATATATATTTCCTCCTGTAGGTCCCCATTCAAGAAAGAACTCTTCACATCCATCTTGGTGACAGGGGAAAATGTCTCATAGTAATCAATACCCTCAACCTACGAGAAACCCTTTGCAACAAGATGTGCTTTGTACTTATCAATTGAACCTGTAGTCACATAAATTTGTCCACTTAATTAAATGAATACTTAGTATTTATTTGATTATTTAACCATCAATTAATAATTAATTAAATTAATATTTAATTAATTCATCTTAACCCTCTTCTCCTATTAATTAAATAAATTATTCAATTTATTTGATTTAATTCACTTAACCAAATTCAAACCATTAATTAAATAAATAAATCATATTTATTTAATTAAATCTTCTCTCACATTTAAATAAATTAATATTTATTTAAATCCTCCAAAATCCCACCTCTCACATTTAAATAAATAAATCATTTATTTAAATCACCTTTATCCTCCACCCACTTGCATTTTCCTACAAATGCAAGTTGCACAATTATTTTAAATAAATCATTTATTTAAATCACCTTTATCCTCCACCCACTTGTATTTTCCTACAAAAGCAAGTTGCACAACTATTTTAAATAAATCATTTATTTAAAATCCTATTTATCCTCACCCACTTCAAGCCTTTAATGGTTTCCCTTAAAGTAGTCAAACTTGATGGCTTTAAAGTCTTCAAACTTGATGGCTTCCTTCTATAGTCTTCTTAAGACTTTAATGGTTTTCCTTAAAGTCTTCAAGCCTTTAATGGTTTCCCTCAAAGTCTTCAAGCATTTTAATGCTTTATCTTCATTTTTCTCATTTAAATAAATTAATATTTATTTGAATATTTATCCAAATGCAACTTACACCATTTAATTGAAATAAATGATTTTATTTTAATTGAAAATACCAAAATTTCTCCCACTTGCATTTTCCTACAAAATCCACTTGTATGCCTAAACCCCTTCTAGATTCTTCTAAACCCTTCCTAATTAGCCTAATCCATCCCTTAAATATTGTCACATTCCTAAGCAAATTGGAGTCACTTCTCAAAGACTCCAAAGTCTTTGAAAAGCAATTAATGCTTTGTGTGTTCAACAAATTAACCCTCAAAGTCTTGGATAACCTTTGAAAGCTTCCAACCTTCAACCACTAAATGGCTCAAAGTCTTTGATAACCATTGAAGGCTTTCAACCTTCAACCACTTAATCCCCAAAGTCTCCAATAACCATTAATGGTTACCTCAAACCCTCCCACATGGTTAAAACATTTGTTTTGACTCAACCTCTACCCAACCCAAAGGTCTCATCAGGCCATTAATGCTTTGACCATGATTATCTCTTAAACATTTGCACAAAGGGTTATCCTTGGATTAACTCTTAATCCAATGGGTAATCTTAATTTAGACTTGACCCTTACCTTCTAGATAACCATGAGGTCTTCTCAGGCCTTTAATGCCTCCAACCTCTTCTCTCAACCCAATCCTATGTTGACACTTGTCACCATTTTATTGGTGCCAATTGTGCACATGGATCCCCAACTTTCAAACTTGGCCCTTGATTAAATCATTCAATCTTAACCCTTCATTTCCCCATTTCTTCTATAAATAGAACCCTTCTCCTCAAGCAAAAGAGAAGCATTTTAGAGTATTGTTGTTATACTGGCATTAGCATAGAGCTTTTTCATAGCATCACTATCTACTCTTGCATAGTATTTGCTTATCATATTCAACCATCTTGAATCTCCATATGGCATCCATGGCTAGTGCTAAAAGCTGAGAGCTACACTCATTTGGGACTTGGAGAGGAGAGGAACAAGGGAGGAGCAACTATGAGCATCTTGATTAGCTATTTCATTCTATGTTTATATGCTTTCTATTTCATGCTTAATATCTCTCTTGATATGCCTGTTTAGGATAATCTTTTGTTGCTAACACTAACGTTTGTTTCTTGTGCTCTTGTGTGTGTGTGTTGCCATCAAACAGATTTTCTAATCCTTTTTGCAGAGCATCAGAACCATTAGCAATATACTTAGTGTGATACAACCAACGACACCTAACCATCTTTTTGCCCTTAGGAAGAGGACAGAGATCCCAAGTATGATTCCTCATCAAAGAAGAATACTCCTCCTCCATAGCACAATCCCACTCAGGGTGTCATGTAGCTTCTAAAAACTTCTGAGGATCATCTGAAATGGCATGACTCAAAAGACTAGAACTTACAATATGAGAATGGGTGCGACAAGTATCTAAAAGATCACCCACCATAGAACCTATCATCTCAACAATAAAGCGAGCCCACTTGAGCATCTGAGGTGGAGCAGGTAGAGGTGGTGATGGTGGATCATCAACAGCATCATCAGATTCATCCTCACAATAGTCTTGAAGAGATGCAGTAGGAGGAGTAGGCAGAGGAGTAGACACTAGAGTCAAGGTGTCCACTGTGGATAGGCGCTCATCAAACTGGAACATCTTGTCGAAATAAGATCTCTCTGGAATCAGGATCAAACAACCTTTATGCCTTAACATCCTCATAGTAGCCAACAAAAATGAGGGGTCATCTCTTCTACTCCATTGCCTTCCTCTAATCATCAAGAATAAAATCCCATGCCTCACTACCAAACACTCAAAAAAAAGAAACATTAGGCTTGTCATGAGACCAAGCCTCCTTGGGAGTCATACGTCGAATCACCTTATGAGTCATCTGATTCTGAATATAGTTACCATAATTGGCTACCTCATCCCAAAAAGATGAATCCATGGACCTGGACTGAATCATAAAATCACCATCTCCCTTAAATTTTTGTTCTTGCACTCAGCGATACCATTCTGCTGAGGGGTGTAGGGAATAGTAAATTGATGCTGCAAACCATTCTCAGTGCATAAATCTCTG
>NW_026730414.1:0-14000 GCF_030272615.1 Cryptomeria japonica
GTGTCGTACGTAGTTGCGGCATCGTTTCCAAGAGGTCCTTCATCTTCACGGGTACTTCAATCTGCAGCATTTGATTCAAGATATTTTCCTCAGCCTCAGAGCGGGAAGTACTTGCTGCTCCCTGGGTGTTCCCTTGTGCCAACATTTCCTTTGCCACTTCAGCCTTCACCTCCAGCGCCCGCTGCTTCTCCGTGCGAGGGTCCGAGTATGTGGCCTTTTTGCCTGTAACCGTGTGATTGCCAATACCAATTCCTCTGTCCTGTCAATGTTGAGCAAGTTCACTCCAGACTTTGGGCAAGTTCCATCATCGTGGTCTCCACGCCCACATCATTTGCATAGTTTTTGTGGAGTTTCTTCTAAGGTGCATTCCTTGGCAAAGTGGCCCCATTGATTGCAGGCTCAGCACTGAATCATTGGTCGTCCCTTGGCATCATAGTGGATCCGACTCCTATTATTATTGTTATTATTGGTCTTTCCCCCTCGTCGGTTGTTTCGGTATCCACCAAATGATGCATTATTGTTGGTGGATTGCGAAGTTCCAACGGCCAGCTACTCTTGCGTGAAGAGAACTTGTTGGCTCCTGGTTTTCATATTGTAGGGACATTCCTTTGTCAAATGTCCAGCAATCTGACAAATGTCGCAGAAAGCCTTCTTGGGGCAGGACCCCTGGGTGTGTTCGTCACTCCTATAGTCCGTACAACACACGTCATTTTCTTCAATCTTACTTGTACTCCCCTTCGTGGCTTTGAATTCTTTCAGCATTCGTTCCATATCCTTTTGGAGCGCGTGCACCTTTTTACTCGATTCGCCACCGCTGCTGCTTTCCCCGTCAGAGTCATCATCGTCGGATGAGTATTTATTACTTTTCTTCCTCTTTGACATTTTTTGCTCACTCTCAAGGTCCATCGCCCTATTATAGGTGTCGTCATATGACGTTGGGGGTACAATTTTCATCTTCTTTCGTAGGGAAGATTTCAACCCTTCAACGAACCAGCGTTTCTTCAACCCATCTGCGGGTTGGCTTTCCTTGGGACCTTGTTTGGTACTGTATATCTCGGCTACGATTTCATTGTCATCGCGGAGCAACCGAAACTCCTCCTTGAATTTCTTCTGTAGATTGGCCCATGTGACCACTTTTTGCTTGTCAACATCAGAGTACCAATCTATGGTAACTCCCCATAACGTGGCTGGGAACTATTGTACCCACTCATCCTGTTCCGTCACTCCGTTGGCGGACCAAATAGTTTCACAAGTACGGCAGTGTCGTACGGGGTCTTCTTTGTCATCCCCTATGAACTTTGGCAATTTTTGTTTACGTGCCATCCCACTGCTGGGTCTTGCTCCTCTGATGCCTTGTGTGCTTGTACCTGGTGATCCTCCACCTCCGCCTCCTGCACCTGACCCTCCACTCATGGGTCCTCCGAAGAAGGTTGGTGACCCCGAACCGAACAAATTGCCTCCCGTACAATACCCTTGTGTTCCCTCGACACCTTCGGTCGTCTCCCTTCGGTTGGTTGTCTCCCTCTGGTTGTCCTCCGAAATGGACAAGTTCTTTAGTAGGTCTCTGGTAGCGCCGATCAGGTTTAGATTTCGCCTTGTTTGTTCCACCAACTCTTCGCGACTTCTTATCCTATGGTGGTATTTTGGCGAACTATAGAGTTCTCTTTCGGCACACTCTGTGACTTCTTCTAGGTTCCTGTTGACGTGTATTTTGTACACTATCAAACACAGAATAAAATACCTAAAGGTACCTTATCCTCTCTTGAGTAAAGCCTCTGAATGCTGAAGATGTCGCGAAAAGGATCAATCGGGATGACTTCAAGGTTCTTGTATGTAGGGTCTCTATGTGTGGATAAGCTCTCTGTGGTATGATGTGATTTGCTGGAATCACAAGGGGACTTACACTTGATGCCTGAACTTCTGATCTACTTTGAATATTGCTGGAACACAAGATTTTACTAGCTTTGACTTGAAAAAAGGAAAATAGATGAGGGCGAGGAAAGGATCTAATCCTAACACTAAGAATGTAAGAGCAATGAATGATCTGTGATGAAATTCTAACTAAGTCTTGTTTTGACATCCCAGGACCATCTCCACAAGGTTAGTGCGATCTTCGAAGGAAAGCTTTATGATGTTCAAATCATCACTGCAGGCATAGACACCATCAAGCTGATGCATATCAATGAAGAAGCAACAATTGAAGTTAAGCTTAAGCTGAATGATTCCAGTTGACTACACAAGGCAAGTCTGCAATCAACAAACTACTAGTAGTATGGATATGCGAATTTCACCATCAATCAAGCACATTTCTTCCACTCATCTAATAACATGAAATCAAATATGAGAAGTATAAAGACCATGCAAATTGTTGAATCGACCCATAAATTTCACCATTTCTTCAATGAAGTTACAAGTCTTTTACAACAACATCTTGGCAACAATCTTTGCCTTCTCTCTCTACTCTACTTTAATTGCTATTCTATCAACTAGCTAATCACCTTCTAACTACTCTCTATCTATCTTCTAACGGCTTCCAACTATATCTCTTATCTATCTAATGCCTTTACAAATGAAATGCCAGGGCTTATATAGTGCCCACAATACAATTCGATGGCTAAGATCAATTTGAGATCAATGGCCAAGATTTTACAATGAAAACCCTAATTAGGGTTTGTTACAACCATTACATAACATTTAATGCTCGACCAATGAAATAATTGTATTGCTTGGACACATGTCCTCTTTGGAAAAAACGACCAATGGATAGCCGGGGTAGTGTTGTGACCATTTCACACATCGCCCCATCGCAAATGGGGACCCCCTCTTTTTGCTTGTTTTTGTTCGTTTTCGCTTTCGTTTTTAGGGTTTTGTTAGTTAGTTAATTGTCTGGATTTAGGGCCAAGCCTTAGGGTTTTAAATTTTGCCTTTTCAAGCCAAAATCCAGTCGCTTTTGAGAGCTTTTTGAGCTTCTTTCCTAGAAGCAAATTTTTTGAATGCAATGAATTCGCCAAAATGGTCTAATTTTCAATTGGAATGTTCATGCAGAGCTTAAACTTGTCTAAAGGATGACCGTCAATGTGAATTTTTGTCTGATTGAATATTTTGACCAAATTTTGACTTTTTTGAAGTTTGATCCTGGGCATTGGAATTTATTTGTTTTCGCCTCGTGAAGTGTTAAAATGTGAAAAATCTTGTTATTTTGGCCTGTAGGAGCAAAATCGCTCCTGTCCCTCAGTGAAGGACGGGAGCTCAATTTCAAATATCTCATTGTCCTTGCAGAGCCCAGACAAATTTTACGTTTGAAGTGATGAAGAACGACGAGATCTTTTCATTGAATATAAATTGAAGATTTTCATGAGCACAGAAAGGTCTCCAGAAGGAAAATCGCTCCTGTCCCTCAGTGAAGGACCGGAGCTACAATTCAAATTTCGCCATGCCCATGCAAGATTTTGATAGCTCAGCAACTGGAGGACGTCCGAAGGAAGATACTTTGCCAAATGAATATAATTTGAGATGCAAAAAATGGAGAAAATGACCTATATTGACTAAATCGCTCCTGTCCCTCTCCAAGGGACCAGGGCGAGGTACCTAGTAGCTCTCGTCCCTCTCCCAGGGACCAGAGCGATTCCCTCCATTTTGCAAAAACCAGACAAGGGTCAAGACAAGTTTACGTTCAAAAACGAAGGAGAACATGGGATGAACGCATTGAATATAAATTGAAGATTTTTGGACGTCCATAACAGTGCTAAATGCCTAGTTCGCTCCTGTCCCTCAGGAAGGGACCAGAGCGATTTTTGATATAATTACCTCTTTTTGCAAAATTCCAAACAATGTCAAGGCATGGACGAATGGGGTGAAGAGGGACGAATCCGTTGAATATAAACTTGGAACCTGGCAAAGTAAGATGAAGGCCACAAAGGAAGGATCGCTCCTGTCCCTCTCCAAGGGACCAGGGCGATACAATGGTGAAGATACGTCCCTCTCAAGTTCAAGGTCGTCCCTCCAAGGTTCAAGACCGATCCAAGCCAGGACAAAAGGTGGCGAGGACATTTCAAGGCATTTCCACCAGGCGCAAACGTTACAAAGGTCATCACATGGAAGGATTTGTACTCTAAAGACCTAGATCGCTCCTGTCCTTTGGTAAGGGACCAGAGCGATATCTACATAATGGCGTAGATTTCAAAAGGCGAACAAAGTTTCGAGCAACCAAGAAGGTCGAAAGGACGTCATTTCACGCAATGAAGTTGATTGCAAGTTGGTACAAACAAGAACAAGCATATAATGATGAACTTCGCTCCTGTCCCTCAGGAAGGGACCAGGGCGATGTTAGATGCATTGCCCATTTTATGCAAAATTTACGTAAGGACAAAACATTGCAATGTTCTGGAGGGTCCATGGTATGACAACAAGGTGATAAACAAGAGAGTTGAACGTCCAAACATCGCCAAATGGTGTAAAGGCCCCACATCGCTCCTGTCCTTTGGACAAGGACCAGGGCGATCCTATCAAAAGCGCTCATATTCCTCCAAAATCGAAACAAGGCGAGGTTAAGCAAGACAAAGGAAGGCGTTTGGAAAACATCACAATGAAGGATCGAAGGTCAAAATGCATGTTGAACGTGAAAAAATCAAGATCGCTCCTGTCCTTTGGACAAGGACCAAGGCGATGCTATTAAAACACTCCCGTCCCTTCAAAGATCAAAGCGAAGCAAGGTTAGGTAAGGTGAAGGACGACGTTTGAAGGACATTACCATGAAGATCGAAGTACAAAGTTGACAAGGCCAAGGAAAACATGTGGATCGCTCCTGTCCCTCTTCAAGGGACAAGGGCGATGATCCTTATAACATCGAAAGTACCTTGCAAAAGCAAGTGGAAATAAGCGCAAAGGACACAAGCAATGATATTTCGAAGGTCAAAGGACGCAAGGTGAATGCGAGATGGACATGAAAACAAGAAGATCGCTCCAGTCCTTTGGACAAGGACCAGGGCGATATGCACTTAAAGGACACCCATATGCGCACACAAGGCGATCAAATTCGAAGGACCATCAAGGTGATCGATTTTTAACGTGGAGATGAAGGAGTTGGACGTAAGAAATGCAAGAATCATGCCAAAGATAGTGAATCGCTCCTGTCCCTCTCCAAGGGACCAGAGCGATGAGGTACGTCCCTTTGTTTTCCAATTTTGGCGCCAAACAAACAAATTTAAATTTCCTTAAATGCTAAATCGATTAAAAAATTGAAAATCCATTTTTATTTAGCATTTAATATGGCGTTATCTTTTATTAATTATTTTTTGCCTTTATTAAAAATCGAAATTCTCATTTAAAAAAGCGCAAGGCATTAATAATTAATTATTTAATTAATATAAAAATCGGTTTGAAGCGCCCAATTAGGCAAGTCGGCCTTGTTATTTTATTGCAAATCATTTAAAAAATGGTTTTATTTGTCAAAGTCGGCCTAAGAGGTGAAAGGGTATGAGCGCTATTTATAAGGGGAATGAAACGTTCATTTTTACATAATCATTTTTACCTTCCTTCATGCGAATCAAGAAGAGGCGAATATAGTGCGAAGTGTGTTCAAAGGTGGTGCGATTTCAAACCAAAGGTGGCGCTAGTATCATCTTGTGTGGAGTGCGAATTGCGTTGAAGGCCAAAGGTGGTGCGAATTTCATTCATCCAAGGGTGGCGCGTAGTTATCAAAAGGTGGTGCGAATTTGAAGACCACACCAAGGGCGAACTCGGAGATCCATCTAAGACCACACCGAGGGCGAATTTGGAGATCATTTAAGACCACGTCTAAGGCATTACTTGAAGATCACGTTCTCTCCAGAGGTGGCGAAGTCAATTTTGAGGGGATCATATTGAAGATTATCTTATACCTCAAATTTTGACTAGGCAAATTTTGTTTTTGCATTCTAGAGTTAGCTCTCTATCGAGGTATGGCGATTTAATTATTATTGTTTTATTCATTCATCGTCATATTTCAAATTTTGAAATTTTGATTCTTTAGATCTCTTAGCTCAATCGTTGTATTTTAGGAAATGATAACTCTAGGGACTTATCATGAGGTTTCCTAAAATCTATCTCTCTTATTTACGTTATTTATTGCAAAATCTATTTCTTATAGTGAAATGTTGTGTAGGTATGGCGACCCCAAAGGCGGGAGCATCCACCAGTCGCTCGGCCCTCATGAAAGAAGATCAGAAGACCGAAGAAGTGGAGACCAAGATCGTGTCCAAGTGGAGCAACATTGGAGATACAAACTTGGGGAACTTTAACACGAAGAAGTTCCGAGAGGTCCCTTACATCGGCAAGCCATCACCTGTCGCCCGGAGAATAATAGAAAGTGGCATCATTAAGGCGGCCGGTTTTCCTCCAGCCATTCAGTGTCACGAGTTGATGATCGAGTGTGCCCGTCATTACAATCCACAGTCCAGGACCATTGTGTCCAATGAGGGAAATATTTTGGCGTACCTTTCAGAGGAGGCCATCAGTGAAGCCTTCCATCTTCCAGAGCACAGGGACATGATATACAAGAGCATTGAAGGAGCCAGATCAGTGTACGATGATGATCCAGATGCTTGTCTAAGCATAATCAACAAGAACTGGCTACTCAAGAGTCGTCCCCGTCTGAGCAAAGTACCGAACACACCGCACAGGATTGATTTCCAAGAGGAGTATAGAGATTTGATCACCATGCTCAACAGAGTCACAGGAGCACCTCATGCCTTCTATTTTGAGAAATGGATGTTTTATTTCATCCAGGTGATTGTTCAAGGGAAGGGTACAATACATTGGGCTAGGATAATTAGCCATTGCTTAGACGTACAGTTGAGAAGACTCAGGGCCACTAAGTCCTTCCACATGAGTTCATATGTCATCTATGCCTTAATCAGGAGCGTTGAGTACGCAGGACTACCTCACAGAGGAGTGATTGGAAGAGGACCCGGTGAGGTCAGAGCTTGTGAATCCTATACCTACTTGCATCATCCACCAGGGAAGAACTACAAGTTAATCAATGATACTTTCACGATGAATATCACCAGGACGTTGCAAGGAGGGATTCACAACAGATTATCTCAGGATGCCCAGGAGTTAATCAAGAGGTACGGTGCTTGGTTCATTCAGTTTCCTAAGTTCACTTACATTAGAGTGTATGGATGTCCTTTACCTCCATACATGTTGCCAAGATACCCGACAGACAGGATTGTGTTACTCGAAGTAACAAGGCAGTTGGCAGCATATATGAAGGCATTCAGACACAGACATCAGAATGGAGTTCAGGTACCTATTATTTTGGGTAATTCAGTTGAGGTATGTCCCAATGTCTCAGCCATGGATGATGCAGAGAGGGAGTTAGCCTTGTATCCTTTTTCATCTTTTGCTTGGAGGAATAGTTTTGATCCTCATGGACATTTAGAGGAGACAGTCGGTAGAAGATTTAGACATGAGTACCAGATTGAAGATTTTATGATGAATCTCCTAGATGATCTCGAAGTGAAACGTAAGATACATTCTAGATTGCCTCTGGATTTCATCAGGAAATGTAAGATTTACAGAGTAGCCGACCAAGCTCAGGACAACGGCAGGCACATCCAATCTTCATATGATAGAGAAAGCAAGACAATAAGTTTGAATTGGAATGAGCCCGAGGCCGTGGATTTAGATGGATTGATGGCACCAGTCTTGTCTTGTACTCGCAGATGGGTAGATGTTCAGCACCAGAAGTTGAGAGAACAAGGCATAGCCATGTCTTTTACTTTGGAAGAGAAACCAGCCGAAGGTGGAGCCAGTGTTAGTGAAGGCAATCCTAATCCTAGGAATTCAGGTGAAGGTAACCTTCGATGTGCCAGTGAGGGCAATCTCCATTCGAGAGGTTCAAAGAGAAAGGAAAGATCAGAAAAGAAAGAACCTTCCAAGAAAAAGCAAGGTGCCAACAAAGATCAGACACCAGGTATTTCTTCCAGGCCAGAAGATAAAACAGTTCGAGTGGAAGAATCCATGGAATCGATGGTACAGAATGACAGGCAGGAGGAAGAACAGGCACAGCATGTTTCATCCGATGGATCTCTCCAAGACTATGATTTAGAAGAAGATAATGAAGTAACATCTCCTCCCAGACAAGAAGAAGTAGTACACAAAGAAATTCAAGTTCAAGAGACAAGATCAAATATCCCAGATTGGTTGAAGGAAAGATTGACTAAGGTGATCGTAATTGAGGACGAAGACAGTGCAATCGATCTAGAGAGCCTTGTTGGACGTTCACATATGACAACAGAGAAGAAGAAGGCTACAAAGATGTCCAAGATGATTCGAGATGAGACTGGATCTAGAAAACTGCAGGTAGCTACACCGGCAGCAGACAAATATGAGGGTGAGATCCTAGCGGAGGACTATCATATACAGACTATTGAGTTAGGACCATCCACAGCAGAGCAGACTTTAGATGATGCCACCGACACATTTGAGGCATTGAAGGACAAGTTCAGAGAAGAAGTAGAAAAGAATAGAAAGCTTGAGAAAGAGGTCGGTGCATGGAGAACATATTTCAGTCACATCAATGAACCTTTGGGACGTCAGGATCCAGTTAGATCACCATTGCAGGCATTGCCCCTTCAATCAATCAATGAAGCGGAAAGATTCAGGAATATGGTCCAGCGTACATGTAATTGGATGGATAGATCTCACACGGTGGCCATTGAGTTTATTACAAGGATGTCGAAGATCACCCACCAGGCTATCCAAGTCCTTGAGATAATCCACAGACTGATGGCAACAGTAGCTGCATTTGCCCACACCAAGGACGTTGTCATTCCTGTCTTGAAAGTTATAAGACATACATCCAGAAGAATTTTAGCACAAGAGAAGATCTTGGAAGGCGATTCTCACAGTTTGTTTCAGTGGTCAACCTTACTCCATATAAAGAGTGTTCTCTTTGAGGACATCAGTGTTAGATGTGGTCAAGTTGAGGAGGTGATCAATCCGATCCAGGACAGAGTATTTGAGGTACTTCGTACCATTCTTGGCAGAAGGATCGAGGTCGAGACAGATGTGGATTTACAAGAATTTGAAGATAGAATCAAGATCATCTTTCGCAAGGACGCAGATGTTACAGATGAGCAGTATGATCAGATGTATGCCACCATGCTCCTAATTGATAGAACTAAGGAACTTGAACCTACCTGGGACACAGCTCTTCTAGATGCATTTGATCAGGTTATCCACTTAGAAGAGAGTATCAAGAATCTTCCCGAGATTCCAAGCACAGAAATCGAAGGAATTGTGACAAAATTCATTGCATATGCTAAAAAAGAAAATTGGAAGGGGAATAAGATTCTAGATGAAAGGTTGTTACAGATGACATGACATCTTAATTCTCATTGGCTGATACCTCCTAGATTTTTGTGCCAAATTTAATATTTGGCTATGTATTTAATATTGTTCAGTAAAAAGGAGGTCATTTGTAACAAACCCTAATTAGGGTTTAGGTGTCATGATCTTGTCCATCGATTTACTTTCAATCTGGACCTTTCATTGTAACTGGGGATGCTATTTATACCCCCATTTTTCATTTCATTTATATCAGAATAGTCAATAGAGAAATAGAGAATAGAGTTGTAAGCAATTTTTATGTTGTAGCAAGATTGAGTCTTGAAGAGAGAAGTTCAAGCAATTGTTGTATATGATGACTTGGAAATCAATAAAATATTGAAGTTATGGTGTTTTGTTGCAAGTTTCTTGAGTTATCTTCATGGTTGTTGGATGTACTTGAATCACGCTCAATCAAAGTAGTTTGTTTGAAAGACTAAGTGTGAGATTTGATATTTGGTAGGATTCGCAATCCAAACCACTAGCTTCTTGCTGATTGTAGGAACGCCTTGCGTGGTCGACTGGAAAACATTTTGAGTCCTTAACCTTCAAGCATTTTCGCATCTAGGATATGTACCTTCGTAGTAGTGTCCTTGACCTTTGATGCATTGAACGCCATTATTACCTTAGAAGATCGCACTAATTTCAGTTGAGTTGTTATCTTATGGCAAAATTGAAATTGGTTGAGTCTTGCCAAATCTCATTCATGCTAAGTCGTTCATAGGGTTAGACTAGATTAGACCTCTCAAACCCTGTCCTTTTTCCTTTTTTTTTGAAAGTTCCTTTTAGATTAGTAAAACCTTCGAACTATTGAATCCGTAAGAAGCCTTGAAGGAAACAGCAAATCACATCATACCACTAAAAAGCTTGTCCACACGTGGAGACCCCACTAAAAGAACCTTGGAGTCCACCTAACTGATCCTTTTTTGCAGATCTTCAGCAGTTAGAGACTATTTTCTCAAGAGAGGATAAGATGCCTAATGGTATTTTATTCTGTGTATGATTGTGTACAAAATACACGTCAACAGAATTGGCGCTAGAAGGAGGGCTTGTACGTGAACTCCAGATTCTATCACTTCAAATTTACGGAGGTTATCTCAAGAGCTTTTGTCCCTCCTCCTACACGTCAACAGAATTGGCGCTAGAAGGAGGGCTCTTTAGTTTCAAAGTTCGAAGTCCGAAAATTTTGAAAAGAGAAAAATATTGCAAACATGATCATGAAGTACGATGGTGTTGCCGAATGAAGGACTGAATCAAGTGGTGCAACCCAATTTGCAAGTAGGCAATACCCAAGAAGACATCATTTCCCAATTGAATCAAGTAGCTTGGAACGCAAGGAGAAGCCAAGTCGAATATAACAGAGTCAGAATCATCTTAGAGCAAGAGGAAGATATAGCCGAAGAACATCAAAGGGTCATAGCTAGGAATCTTCGCAATCAAAGGAACGTACAATAATCCTTGCAAGACTTCACGCTGGATCGCATTGGTTCATTCTCGCCCGAGAAACATCAAAGATTGTTGAGGTCCACACCAGGCATCAAGGATCTAAGTGAACTTCAGTTTACTTCCAAAGCAAAGCGAGTTAAAAGAGAGGACACTCCCAAAGAGTTCGAACTAAGATTGGAAGGATCTCCTGAGTCATCACAAGTTCTCCAAGAACAAGTCCAAGCGGCGATCCAATCTAGTATCCAAGCAATTTCACAAACAAAGAGCCAAGCTAGTTCATCAAGTTCAAGTTCAAGGAATACAATGGCTCATCGTGCTCCACCACCACCTCCTCCTCCTCATGTACTCAATGGCGCGACGTGGCTAGTCAACAATCCATCACCATTGGAATTTGCAGTTTATCATGATATGCCAAAGAATCCCGAACACTTTTGTTCCAAGTTCAATGTTAGTGATTTCCATCGCACAGCAGAAGATCACATCAAGATGTTCGAGGACCTTCTTCGTAACAGACAAATTGAATATGGAGATGTGGCATGTAGGCTTTTTCCCTACTCATTGGGAGAAGAGGCATACTTTTGGTTTATTCATTTGCCTACAGGGTCCATCAGGACTTGGGACGCGATGAAAGACGCATTCATTGCTAAATTTGGCATCCCAACTACACCAGCAGAGTTATATAGACAGTTCGTTGAGGTTCGAAGGAGAGAGCATGAACCTATTACTTCCTTCAACGACAGATTTCACCGAGCATACACAATGCTACGTCCTCCTTATCTTATTGCAGATCCAAGGGAAATTTACTATGGAGCCTTAGATCATCTCACGGCCATGTTCGTAAGGACACACCCAGCTCCGAATGATCTAAATGCGGCCTATACTAGAGCCATTGAAGTGAGTAAGCACATGGGACAAAACATCACTGGACCACTACTACACATGGGATCCGTCGCAGCACCTAACCAGATGCAAGCAGTTGGCACGGCTTTAGCCAACCAAACTCCAGTCATGAATCCAATCCCGCAAGCGACCTATCCAAACGTACAGCCGGCGAATCAGTTGGTCCTTCACCCAGGAGCTCCAATTTCTCAAGCTCCACCCGCTCAACCTGTGTACCTGCAAAATGCTACAAATTCGTCAAGGACACAAGAAGAGAAAGATGAAATGAAAGAGCTGATTGAGCAAGTCAAGAAGTTATCAACTGAGGTCACCCACCTGAGGAACCAGAATAATCAACTCCAGAGCATGCAGAGGGCCAACCACGGCCAACACGCGAACAACCAGAATTTCCAAGGCAATAATAATCAAGGATTCAGAAACAATTATCAAGGAAATAACAATCAAGGTTTCCAAAGAAGACCATGGAACACGGCTCCAAACAATGGAAATGTGGTGACGCCTTTGGACAATCCACCAAATGCGCAAAGTCAAGAGAACCCCTCTTCGGGCAAAGTGTTTTTAGCCGAAGCAGCCTTGTCTAGTTGGTGCAGACTCCACAACACGAACCAACATTCCGAGTTGCAGTGTCCTGAGTTTAAAATTGCGGCCGATATTTTCCAACAAGAGATGCGCACCACCAATCCACCTGAAAATCCTCCCACCACAGGGTACGAAATTGTTCCAACCACGCAGTATGGTCAAGCCATGATCGTTGAAACCTGCAGATATTCACAAGAAGAAATTAGTCCAGTACAAAATGAGAGATTTCCTCCAGAATCGGCCAATGGACCAATGGTGCCACCAGGATCTCAGTTTCCGCCAGCATCTGCAAACGGACCTGTAGAGGATTCAGAATACTATTTCCCACCATTGAACGACAGTGTTTTAGTAGAAGGAATCAAGGAAGTGTTCCACCAATCGTCAGGAGGTGCCAACCAAAAAGTTTATCACAGGAATCAGAGAAATCCCGAACCATTAACAACATCGATTCCTCCAAACAATTTTTCAACTCCACCGGATCCCCAAGCCAGCAATGTCCCTGAATATCCACAAAACACTCAAGAATACCGACAAAGAAGAAATATTTCACCTCCCGCGGGAAATGAAACGAAAAGATTGGCCGCCTTGGTGTTAGATGAACTTAAGAAGGTCAAGGTGAGTTTACCACTCTATGAGTTGCTCAAAGTGTCTGAAATTAAAGAGACAGTGATCAATAGTTTGAATGAACCTAGTGCAACGAGGTCAAATGTTCAAGCCACTATCAATGTGACTCAAGAGGAAGCCGATTCTCAAGAACAACCCGAGCAAAATGAGTGCATGGTTCAAACTATAACCTTCCCAGCTAAAAAAGAAGATATGTTGGAAGGAAAAGTATTACTCAAAAGAGGCGAAGCAAAGAAAGCTCAGCCTACAGTCAAAGAGAACCTCACCGCTAGCTTGGTTCTACCCGAGAAAGAAGTTACAATCAAGAAAGATGTGGTTAAAAAAGGAAAATCTGCAAACCAGGCCAGTCACTCAAAAGAGGAGAGCCCAGCAAAGGAAGATCACTCAAAGATCAATCAAATTAAACATCAAGAACCAAGTGAAGAAAATTCAGTGCCTTCTCAAGGAAAGGACGAACCAGCCCCGTTCCTACTATCAGTCAGAATATTTGGAAAATTATTACACAATTGCCTTTATGATTCCGGAGCCTCAAGCAATGTCATGCCCTTAGCCGTTTGTCAAAGACTGGGAATAACTCCCGCACCTACCAAAAGAAAAGTCACTCAGCTTGACAAGACAGAAGTTCCAGTCATGGGAGAATTGAACAACATTCACATGCAATTGGCCGCAGACCCAAGAGTCCAGAATTTTATAGATATATCAGTAGTGGATATTCCAGATTCATATGGAATGCTCCTGAGTCGAGATTGGTCCCGAAAATTGAATGGATATGTATCGACCGATTTCGCACACATGTGGCTACCATGGAGAGGAGTCCCGAACCAGATTAAAATTGATAGCACCCCAAGGTTGAGATTGATGATAACTGAATATGGAGAGGACAATGAAGTTCTATTTTTAGAATCTGACCTAGGAATATATAAACCAAAAGTAGAGGAGATCTTAATGATACAAGATATACAAGATAAAAATACCCAACAAGAGGTCATGGAGTCAACCGAGATCGTCATTGAAAGCGATCAAGGATCCGACCAAGAGGACGAAGGGATGTTTGAAAACTTCAGAAGGTTCGTACAAAGAAA
>NW_026730415.1:0-14000 GCF_030272615.1 Cryptomeria japonica
TGTAGATGCTTCACTTTTTTTCTTTTCCTCACAGGGGGGTCATGCCCCTTTTTGTGTTTCTCTTGCTAGTATTTCAGACCATTCTCCTATCTTTGTCATTGTAAATTTGGATCTTAATCCCTCCTCTGTGATCCGACCTAAAAGGGAGAATGGATTTGAACTTATTGTTTCTTTGCTTAAGGATGAGGACACTGGGGATGCTATTAAGATGATCTCCCATTTGACCAAGTTTTGCAATCCTGATCTCAGACCTAGGGAGCAATGGGAGGCTCTCATTGTTACTTGGAGGAAAATGTTCCAGATCATTGGTAAGAAATATGCTATGGATAGGTCTAGGGAGGAGTCTTATCTACATAATAGGCTCAATGGTATTGAGAAGGAGCTTCAAAGTAAGGGGCATGACCTGACCCTAGAGGGAGAGTTATCTTCGGTCTTCGGTCAAAAATCTCTTAAGGAAATTACAACATTTCAAGATCCAAGGGCAAAAGGTAAGAGCTAAAATGAATTGGCTTAAAAGTGGTGACAAGGGAACCAATTACTTCTAAAAATCTTATTAGAGCCAATAATAGAAGGGAATTTATTGAAGATATTCAAGTCAACAACACTCTCACCAATGATTCGGTGTCCATTAAGGAGGCTTTCTTCAGTTTTTACAATGGCCTTTTATCTTCTAAACATGGTGTTATGAATCAAGAGGCTCTTGAGAAGTGCTTGCTGTTAATCCCTAAGAAAATTTCTTGTGAGGAGGCCAAGGCTTTGGGCCAAAAGATCTCACTTGAGGAGATTAAAGCTGCTATCAATTCACTGGCCAATGGTAAGTCCCGAGAGTTAGATGGGTTACCTGTTTGTAAAGCGGAAAATCGAACCCTAGGTGTTCCCCCCATTCCAAGGAGAGAGAAAGGAGGTCACTAGGATTGACGATTTTCACTTAGGAGAGACTTTACATTCAAAAGAGGGGTTGAAACTCACAAGATCCAATCCCACACAATGCAAGATTGAATTCTAAATGAGTTTCAGGGGTTGAGACAGCAAGGATACCCTCTTTTGTAAAGAATGTAGATAGAAGGATTGAACTAGGAGTGTATGTAAAAGTAAGAAAGATTCGCTTGTAGACGAAGATAGGGACACGAGATGAAGCTACGAACCTGAAATTAGTAGTAAAATGTCGAGACGATGCTATCCTGCAAGTTTGAGCGAAAGTTGACGAGACGATGGCGCCCAGAGTGCACACGGTCCTCCGAAAAATCCGCGAAACGAAGGGGGATTTGTTCGTCTCTGCACAAGGATTCCAGATCTTCAATTACAGCCGCGTACCTGCAACCTAGACACAGAAAAGAGAGGACGATTGGGGGGTTAGGGATTAGGGGTTTGCCTTCAGGTCAAACCCCAGTTTTTGGAATTAACCAAGAAATGAGAATGCTGTAAATGTAAATGTTTGTAATGTAATCAAGTATTGATACCTTGTTGTAAGAATGTTTGTATTCTTACATGTGAAGGTGTAATGATGTTGTATGTTGTAGGTTGTAGGTGATCTCCTCTTCAATGGTTGAATCCTTGTCTTGAATGCAACACCTAGCCTTGAATGGAGACCTAGAATGCTCAATTGCTTGAAGGAATGCTTGAATGCTTGAATGTTTGAATGTTTGAATATCGTTTCCGCCTCTTGCACCCATATGTTTTTCCTCCTCTTTTTTGAGAGGGGAAATGTAGTTTATATACTTGTCAATTAGGGTTAGGAGACTGATTTTTCCGACCTTAGGCTGACCTAAGAGCATTATTTTCCAAATTGCAAACTTGAAGACCCGATGCCCAACAAGAGACCGGGCCCAAAATAGGGCCAGGGACTAGGGCGCTGGGCACCATGGTCCTGAGGGACCAGGACGCTAGGCGCCATGGTCCTGAAGGACCAGGGCGCTGGGCGCCATGGTCCCACCTCCCGGGACAGCAAGGTGCAAGGAGGATCAGGCCAAGGTGCAAAAAGATGCAGTTTTTGATGTCGTAGACAGGTTTCGGGGTCTCCATTCAGGTTCAACGTTGCGCCGCCATCGTGAAGACCCAAATGCAGTCAAAATTGCAAGTGTCGCAATTTTACGACGCTACATTTAGCCCCCACTTTAGCGGGAGTATAAGCGTACGCCCATACTTCCGGTAAAGTACAAGGAAACAACATTGCAAGACTTTCACCACGTCAAGGAGGCAAGATACACCAAGGCCCCAGTGGACTAAGGATCTTATGACTTCGATTGACAAAGTAAAAGGGAAGATCACGAGGGAGAACCATGACTGTTAGTAGTAAGGTTCCCTCACTATGAGTCATGCGAGAAAAATACCAAAAATTTTTCAAGGCAAAGCTAAGTTCGCCAAGAAATTTTCAAGTATCTTGAAGAGATATGAATGGAGTGTATGCCCCCTATGTTAAAGCGATCGCACACGCCTCATCGAGGGTGATTGCTTTAAGGTAGTGATACACATAAGAAATGAGAAGGGAAAGGAGCATGTTATCACAAAGATTTAGCCCCCAAGTGTGAGATAAACCCAAGGATAATAGACACAAAACACAAAGCACGAGGTGACTTCGCTTTCCTTGGGGTCAGTATGCTGTATGATAATTCATGTATATCATATGTATGTATGCATAATTGTTCTTCATTCCCCAATCAAGGAAGGTCACCTAGAAGAAGGGAACACATGTGTCTTTTGAGTCAACATGAGAGAGACCAAAAGAGATCTCAATGCTTTGCATCGTCCTCAAGTAGACAACACTAAGGCCAACAAATAGAAGAATGAGAATAACACATAGAAGAAGTAACAAAAGAGATCAAGAGAGGAGGAGAGAGTCTGCTATGCTAATGAACTAGTCTAACACGTCATCCACCCCCCGATCTTGCTGATTAATATTTCGGGAAGGCAGGAAACATGCTAGAGGAGGAACATCCAACACAGCAGATGGAACTATCACAAGATCCAAACAAGGGCTATGTTCATGTTCCAAGCCACGTTGTTCTTGTCTAGGAGCTAGGATAAGTGCTTTAGAAAATTCGTTAGATAAATGGTTATCAATATCAACATATTCATATTCACTATCAAAAGAAAGAGGAGTAACATTTTCATCATGAATAACATTTTCATCTATATCATAATCAAGATTTATAAAAATAGGATCTTTAACTCGCACAGGATCAAAACCCTCATGCATCTTATATTTAGGAGATTTTGGCTCAATTTTCGGCTAAGGAGAAAATGGAATAATACTAGCTGAAGGTGTTTTTGGGGATTGCAAAGTTTGGGAAACAACTGCACGAGCTCTAAGACGACGCTTTCGTCTAGTCTTAGTAGGAAGTTGAGAAGATGGAGGAGGAGGAATGTTCTCATCCTTATCACTTGGGTGTTTAGGTTGTGGTCTCTTAGGTTGAATAATAGTAGAAGAGGAAGGTCTCTTCTCTCTATAAGAGGAAGGAGGTGGAACTGCTCCATATAAAGGAGGAATATCTGATTTAGGAAGGAGGCCAAGTCCCTCATGACGAGGAGGTATAGGTCTACCTTTAGAAAGTTTATTAGTCATAGACATAGTCACATCCATAGGGATGGGTTGGGAATCTTCTTGAGGAAAGACGTTAGTTTTATCTTTCAAACGAAGAACTTCCTTCTCAAGAATGATAGGAATATCAAGTTTGGGTGTTCTAGGTTCACTTAGAGATAGGATCATATCTTTTTTCCACTTTTGATAAGATTTGAAAAGATGATCACTTCGCGGTGGAAGAGATTGAAATTGTTTAGGCCAAAAATAATCAATAGGAACGCTAGAAGTTCTTTCAGCTGGTTTAAAGAGACTATGATTGACAGTAACAATTTGACCATTATGGGGAAATTTCAAACACTTGTGAATAGGAGAAGCAATAGCTTTCATGGAAGATAGCCAAGGATAGCCTAGCTTCACACAAAATTGTTCGGATGATGGAATAATAGCAAATCTCACATCAAGGGATTTGTTATGGACCTCAATAGGTAATGTAATAGAACCAATTGCAGGAGAAGAAAATGCATCAAATAATTTCACAACCACATTTGTTTTGTCATAGATCACTTGATTCAATTGCAAAGTAAAAAGAAATTATTCAGTAATGACATTAACCATACAAGAAGGATCAATAAGCACTCCACGACAAGGCGTATTCTTGACTTTTTCAACTATATATAAAGGACCATCAGGTGCCCTGATAGTTTCACTGGAATCAAATGTGATGGAAGGTTCTTTAGGGATTTTCTGCTGCTCCACAAAGTTAATCACATTCGGAGTCATAGACACAAGACCATCAGGTGAGAAAGAGGAATCATTAGTCTCAATCACATTAGGGGTATGAGAAGGTAATGGATCAGTAAAAATCTTAAGATTTTGATTAGGAAGAGCTACATATGTGTTGCCTTTATCATTCACACCTGAAACATAGATAGTATTATTATCAATCAAATCTTGAATTTTACCCTTTAAAGCAAAACATTTTTCAGTATCATGCCCAGGTTGATGATGAAATTGACAAAAAGATTTGTTATCAAAATAGGGTGAATTAATCTTTGCAGGATCTATTTGCTTTATAGGAGGGAGAGTAAGCACATTTTGTTCCAATAACTTATTCATAATACTATGCAATGATTCATTCAAAGGAGTAAACTCTCTTTCTTTCTTGAAAAACTTAGAAATAGGAGGCACACCTGATGCTGCATTCACATTGTTGTTTGTGATGTTTTCATTGAACTTAATGAACTCTCTGTTCGGTTTAAACTTCCCCAATGGTTGTTGACTACTATCACCCTTATCACTCGGAGCCATAGGATTTGCTTATTCCATTTGACTCACAATCAGTTGATAATTGTGAAGAGTTGCGCACAACTGTTGGAAAGAAGTAAACTCAGAAAACAGAAGTTTTTCTCTAATATCTTTTTGTAAATTAGAAATAAAAATTCTTTGAATATCATTGTCAGGTACTGGAAAAGAAATTTGAGCACACAAATGCTTATATCTACCAATGAAATCAGTCACTTTTTCTTTAACACCTTGTTTACAATGCATTAAATCAATCAAGTAACTTTAGGACTTATAATGTTTTGAAATTGTTGAATAAAAGCATTTGCAAGTTGTTGGAAAGAAGTAATAGAATAGGAAGGCAACGAGCAATACCATTGTAGAGCCTTATCTCTTAATGTTCTAGTAAACAGTTTTGCAAGCAACCTTTGGTCATGAGCAAAATCGGTACATATTGTTTGAAAGGTCTTAACATGTGTTAGAGGATCACCTTTACCATTATAAAGCTCCAATTGCAGGATTTCAACATGCTTAGGGGGGATAGCTCGAACAATGTCAAGAGAAATTGGGCTCGTAACATCAAATGTGGGCACACTAAACTTAGATTGATTCATAGAGGCAATTTGTTGCTGTAAAGAAGAGACAGTTTGTGCAAGATTGTTAATGGTCACTTCAGTCGAAGAGTTCATATTAGACACGTTAGATTGTGATGGAGGTATTATGTTATTGAAAGAAGGTATTGATTGAGAGTAAGGTGGCGGGACACTATGATAGTTAGTCATAGGAGATGATTGGAAAGAAGGAACACTACAAGGAGGAATGGAATGGTTAAATGAATTGCCCCCTTGCGTCATGTTCATTTGTGGAGATGTAATAGGGATACTCATTGAAGGAATGAATGAAGAAGTCGGATTGAATGAAGGAAGAGGGTTGATTGAAGAAGAAGGATTGCCCCCATGACTGGTGATCATAGGTGGAATGTTTTGTATTGAAGTAGTCATTATGTTTGATGTAAAAGTAGGTATACTAGCAATAGAAGTTGTCAAAGGGGTAGAATGATTGACTTGAGTAGGAGGTTGTGTATAACCTAAAGTTTCGGCACAACTCTTCATAGGCATCACATTCAAATCCACGATGTGTGCAATACTACGCAAAATATCAATTCCATTCTTGTCACTTTGAACCATACGTTTTAGACCCTCAATTAATGAAAGAGCTTGACTATCGGGATATTCTTGAGACATCCATTGCTGAAAATCATCAAATTGGTTATCCAATTTCGGAAGTTGTTCTATAGAAACCTCATGGAGAGCTTCTTCATCATTAAGAGGATTAGAGGAATTACCCATGTCCTCGTTAAAAAGGCCATTCAAATTAGGTTCCATCTCCTCGGTAATTAAACCTTGGAAAGACTTAATTCTAAGGCTTCGTCTAACGGGAATAGTGTAAGTAGGGCTTATTGTTGTAAAACTCATGCACTAGAGAGAGAGAGAAGATTTTGAATTTTGAAAATAAAGTTGGCAAAATTGAACAATGAGATAATGATTATCCAATTTGAATTTTGTGAAAGAAGAGGGAAACAGACCTTCCAAGAAAGGTAGGCACAATTGAAAATTAAGGCCAAGGGGGTAGCACTTAATTTTAATTGCTATCTAGAAAATTGAAATCTTGAATTTTGAATTTATTTTCGAATTTAGAGGTAGCAAATTTCAATAAAATCAGCCAATCTCCTAGATTTAAGCTGTTAAATGCAATCATGACAATCTCTCGAAGTTTCAGAAAAAATGTCAGGGACCGTGGTGAACGGAGTGCACACGGTCCTCGCAACTTTTTTCGAAATTTTCAGGGATGCAAGTTATGATGATTTTAAAGCTAATCTGAAAAAATTGAGTGATTTTACGATCTGTAGATAGGCCAAATTAAAGTTGCAATCTCAAAATTGAATCCTACCAAGATTGTTGAAAAATGCAAAATTTGAATTTTGAAAAAGTGAGAGAAACTGAAATTTTGAATTTTATGATTTTAGAGGGAATCCTAAAAGCAATGCAAGCTTTGAAATTTAAAAGTTGACTCAATTTCATGCAAAATTCAAATTTGAAAGTGAAAATCAAGGTTGTTGCAATTAAACACTTAATTTCAAAAGTCATAAACTGCAAGAATTTGAATAAAGCACTGAAATTTCGAATGAATGCCAACAAACTTTTCAGATTTAGGACAGTAAGAAATACAATTTTAACACAAAATTTCAATTTCAACAATTTTTAAATGATTATAAGCCTTAATCCAAGCAATCACTCGACCAACTTTGACTTTAATTTTGAAAGTGTTAGAATTGATGAAATCAGCCAAGATTCTGGATTCTAGCAGAAAAATACAGTAAGATCTAGCTCTCGAAATTTCGGAAAAAATGTCGGGGACGATGGCGCTCGGGGTGCACACGGTCCTCACAACTTTTTTCAAAATTTTCAGGGATGAGAGATATTATGATTTTGTTGCGGAATCCAAAGTTACAGCCGATTTGGAGGTGTTTTGATCAGTGAAATCATTGGTCAAAGGTTGAATCAAGAGGGTTTTAAAAATTAGGGTTTTGACACTTAACCACTTAATTTTCAGAATTAAAGCACAAATATGATTTGATAATTTGCAATAGAAGGGTAGATTTGAAACAAGTATTAACAATTAAACATTTCACAAGCTCAATTACTAAAAAGAAAATTTAGGGTTTTTATGCAATTAACCTCTAAAATTTGCAAAAGATCAAACATGGAAATGTAATTAAGGAAGCAAATTTTTTTCCAGATCTAACCATGAATAATCAGAATTAGGATGTTTCACGTCAGGTTCACTAAAATGTAAAGCGGAAAATCGAACCCTAGGTGTTCCCCCCACTCCAAGGAGAGAGAAAGGAGGTCACTAGGATTGACGGTTTTCACTTAGGAGAGACTTTACATTCAAAAGAGGGGTTGAAACTCATAAGATCCAATCCCACACAATGCAAGATTGAATTCTAAATGAGTTTCAAGGGTTGAGACAACAAGGATACCCTCTTTTGTAAAGAATGTAGATAGAAGGATTGAACTAGAAGTGTATGTAAAAGTAAGAAAGATTCGCTTATAGACGGAGATAGGGACACGGGATGAAGCTACAGACCTGAAATTAGCAGTAAAATGTCGAGATGATGTTGTCCTGCAAGTTTGAGCGAAAGTTGATGGGACGATGGCGCCCGGAGTGCACACGGTCCTCCAAAAAATCCGCGAAACGAAGGGGGATCTGTTCGTCTCTGCACAAGGATTCCAGATCTTCAATTATAGCCGCGTACTTGCAACCTACACACAGAAAAGAGAGGACAATTGGGGGGTTAGGGATTAGGGGTTTGCCTTCAGGTCAAACCCCGATTTTTGGAATTAACCAAGAAATGAGAATGCTGTAAATGTAAATGTTTGTAATGTAATCAAGTATTGATAACTTGTTGTAAGAATGTTTGTATTCTTACATGCGAAGGTGTAATGATGTTGTATGTTGTAGGTTGTAGGTGATCTTCTCTTCAATGGTTGAATCCTTGTCTTGAATGCAACACCTAGCCTTGAATGGAGACCTAGAATGCTCAATTGCTTGAAGGAATGCTTGAATGCTTGAATGTTTGAATATCGCTTCCGCCTCTTGCACCCATATGTTTTTCCTCCTCTTTTCTGGGAGGGGAAATGTAGTTTATATACTTGTCAATTAGGGTTAGGAGACTGATTTTTCCGACCTTAGGCCGACCTAGGAGCATTATTTTCCAAACTGCAAACTTGAAGACCCGATGCCCAACAAGAGACCGGGCCCAAAATAGGGCCAGGGACTAGGGCGCTGGGCGCCATGGTCCTGAGGGACTAGGACGCTAGGTGCCATGGTCCTGAAGGACCAGGGCGCTGGGCGCCATGGTCCCACCTCCCGGGACAGCAAGGTGCAAGGAGGATCAGGCCAAGGTGCAGAAAGATGCAGTTTTTGATGTCGTAGACAGGTTTCGGGGTCTCCATTCAGGTTCAACGTTGCGCCGCCATCGTGAAGACCCAAATGCAGTCGAAATTGCAAGTGTCGCAATTTTACGACGCTACACTATTGAATTCAATAAGATGCACTCAAAATGGATAAGTTTGGAACTATTTGCCCTGTATGAAGATGTATTTAATCAGGGATCTCTTGGAGAAAACATCAATAGAGGTGTCATCAAACTGCTACCTGAAGGTGGGAATAAGACTTTGGTTAAAAACTGGAGACCTATTACCCTATTGAATATCTCTTACAAGATTGTTGCAAAAGTCTTAGCAAGGAGGATTGCTGGGTTATTAAACAACTTCATCCCTGCCACTCAAACTGGATTCATTAAAGGTAGATATATCCTGGAAAATTTGGTTACTAGTTGGGAGGCAATGCATTGGGCTAAAGATGACAAGCAAAATGTTGCAATGATTCTTCTCGACTTTGAGAAAGCATACCTTTTGGATTTCCTTCCTATTTCTGTAGATGGATTGATATTCTCTTTAAGGACTCTTCCACAACCATTGGGGTTAATGGTGAATTCTCTAAACCTATCCCCCTAAGGAGGTCTATTAGGTAAGGTTGCCCCATTGCCCCGACCTTGTTTGTCATTGCTGCTGATGCACTTTTTTACATTATGAGAGCTCCTGCCCTCGGTCCTACTATCGGAGGGCTAACCTTATCAAATTTTGAAGATCCGATCAATGCCCAATTTGCTAATGATACTGCTTTATTTTTGGTTTTGAATGAGGAAAACTTTGATAATGTTATGAATAGATTGCAATTTTTCTGTTTGGCTTCTGGAGCAAAGGTAGCTCCCCACAAATCTACAGTTCTTGGTTGGTTTGATGTTCCTCCAAGTTGGGTCTCCTGCATAGGTTGGCTGTGGGCCAGACCGAACTCTATTGTTAGATATCTTGGTATTCCTTTTGCTATTAACCCTTTTATTCAAGATATGCGGCTTTGGTTATATTCTAAAATTGAGAGGAAGCACTTAAAATGGTAGACTCATTTTCTCTTCTTGGCTGGAAGAGTGCAAATTGTGCAAAAGGTTCTTTCCTCTCATCATATTTATTGTGCCTCTGCATGGTTGTTTGCTAACTATCAAACCAACAATCTTGAGAAGATCATGAGGGACTTTCTATGGTCTGATGGGATGGGTCATAATAAGAGACATTGTGTGAATTGGGATTGGTGTTGTAGACCAAGGATTATGGGTGGATTGGGTATCAAAGACCTCAAGGCCCATGACATTGCTCTAACCTCTAAATGGATTGTCAAAGCTCTGAATGGTAATGAACCATGGAAGGTGCTGATCAAAAATAATATTGAAAGGTCTGTTATTAAAAAAGGCAAAAAATGGAAGAATATCCCTTTATGTGATATTGTTTTGGGGGATTATAACATGAAGGTGTTTGGTTCTAATGTATTTGCTTCACTATGGAAGGCATGGTCACAGGTAAGGAGTTTACTCCCTTCTAAGGATGCTACAGGTAATTCTCGTTCATATGCTGTTATGGACAGATCTATTTGGTGGGGGGTGAACTTAAACAATAAACCTCTTGCTCCGACTCAAAGTTGCTCTGCTAAAATTTGGAATGAAAAAGGTATTTCTCTACTTAGTAATGTACTATTTATGTAACTTGACATTGAGAAAATTAAACAAGGATGGAAGATAAGATTTTTTTTAATCAGCAAGCAGGTTTCATTGTGCGAAATTGTTTTTCCCAAGTCTGATCGCCGACAGATGCACATGTTGTTAGTAACGGAAAGAGGAAACTAAGGACAACGAGAATTTTAAGCGGGCCCACATGAAACAACACACACCAAGTGAAAGCTTAGTGTGTTGTTTAAGCCAGCTCAAAATGATATATATGGATATTAAAAATTATAATAATTTGAAGTGTCATATATACGGTTTTAGAAAAAAATAGCATGTCAATGAATATGATCATACAGTCTAAAAGTGGGAAAACGGTCATATAGACCGTCAAATTCCAGACCTGGAATTTGACAGGTAAAATGGTCGTTAGAATGTATGCATTGACATGCTATTTTTTTCTAAAACTGTATAGATGACACTTCAAATTATAAAAAAATATAGTAGGTAATATATATAGTAGTTTAGAATGTTTATTATAAAAATACAAATTTATTTATAATATTTTGAAATAGAAGGATTTAGAATATGGAAGGATAATATTTTAATATGATTTTTTAGAATAGTTCTATTTTTTCATATGAATTTAGAAACTTGCCATAATTGAAATGATAGAATATAATTGATAAAATATTTTAATATGAATTTTTACAATATATTCTATTTTTTTATATATGAATCTAGAAACTTAGTCAATTTAATTTTTTAAATATATTTAATAAGATTGTTATAGAAACTTGTTATAATATATATAATTTTAAAATTTAAATGTTTATTATTACTAAATTAGTAATTATTAATTGATTATCATTTAAAGTTAATATATAATATATATTAGTTCATTAATTTAGAAACTTATTTAGTAAATTTAAGATTTTTGCATATATTACTAATTTATCATTATTTTTCATTAAGATAATGATTTTCATTTCTTCCCAAGAAAGAAAGATGTGCATTGATTTTCATTGCTTCAATCTTCTACTTTCATATTTTTTGACAGTTAATATTTTTCTTAAAACGTCAAATGAAAGACATTGAAATGACTAAACCGTCATCAAAAATTCATGACAGATAGGGGTGACAGTCAAATTCCAGGCCTGCTTGAAAGCCATTGACTACATTATTCTTAAAACATGCAATTATTTTTTTCTCTCCCAACCACCGTTAACTTTTATATTTGTCACAATCATGTAATACACATTATGATGTATCGTTTTCTTCCTCTATAAATAAACCATATAATATATACTTTCCGAAGAGCACTTGTGAATTCCCTAAAAGAATCTTAAGTACATCCTAAAAGAATCTTAAGCAAGCCCCCATTCTATTGAAATCTTGTATTTTTCTTGTGTGAATGTGATTTAAAAATTAAGTCGGTAATTTTGTTAATGCTCATGGAGGAGCGTAAATTTGCTATAATATGATTGGGCACGGGACTATAAATGGAAACGTCAATTGTAAGTAAACGGTCTGTTAGATTGTTATGATTATTTGATAGTGACTGATTTTCTTTATTAAGAAAGACTAATAAGTTAATTTATCCTGGCTTGTATGTTTGGCGTTTGGTGGGACGGGGAAGCGAGGAGGAAGAGGGAGAGGGGTTAGCTGAACAATATATATTTAATTCATGATTATTAAAAAGGGCCACCTACAGGGGTAGTTGGATGTGGGGTAATGATGACAACATTAGGTACTGCAGAGTAATGCACAGTAATTGGCTTGAATTGATAAATTAATGAAAGTTAGATGAGATTAGAATGTGGGAGGAAGAGAAAACTTTGATTATTTTGTGTGGGTTTGTCTTCATATAATGGAACTCCAACTTTCATTAGAATGTGGGAGGAAGAGAAAACTTTGATTATTTTGTGTGGGTTTGTGTTCATGATAATGGAACTAGGGGACTATCTTAGTGAAAACCTCAAATACAATATGAGACTAGGAAGAGAGGATTAATAAGTGTGGTCTTTTTATGAACCATTTTTGGCAAGGTATAAGGAGAATCAATAATAAACTCTCTTTCTTTTTCTTTTTTTAATTAGAAAGGTGACATACAAACAATTCTTGGTGGGCTATAAAGAAAATTGATAGCTAAGCTCCTCATTTTCTTATTGGGGAGAATTAAATGGGAAGCAATTGGAATTTAGAGAATTGATAAATGGGAAGCAACTGGCATTTAGTGAATTGATAAGTGGTGTTTTAACGATAGTTGTGGTGAGCTATAAAGAGAATTGTTATCAAATCTTTTGTTTTTGTTAGGAATGACAAATAAGTAATAAATAGTCCTTGTTTGTCTACACAAATAATCAACCAATTAAAACTATAATAATAATATTGTCCTCATTTTTCTTCCATAGTAAGAAGTGTACAAAATGAATATTTGATAGTGGAAGATTTTTGTTCTTACCTTGATTTAAGGGTTGGAAAATAGAGCTTAATGGTTTGTGGGTATATTTATAAGTGATATTTGTATTGTATTGTGTGTAGCATGCTTGGGTGACTATCAAATTACTCAATTTAGGTATATCAATTCTATACCAAGTAACACGTCTAATGATGCCTTTCTTTTATAGTTTAAAAATTACACATTTTTCATTTTTTTCGTTTAATTTTAAAATGGTTAGATTATCATAGAGACAAATGAATATGATAAATTAACTTAATCATTTTACATGGAGGAGCAAGCCTATATGAGAATCAAATTATTCATCTCATTCTATAAACTATTTGATGTACTTAGTAAGCATAGTTTAATATTCATATTTGGTGACATGTTAAATAAAATTTGTAAATTGCACATAACGTTTTAAAATATCTATTTTTGCCTACATTATCTTATGACAAATGCAGTTGTAAAATGTTTGACCTAATTGACCTATTGTATTTAATACCATACAACAAAAGCACACATACATATATAAACAAAGTACGATGCTTAATGCTTTCCATAACACACACATACATACATATGCACTACATATATATTGAACACACACACAATGTATGTTTAATCTCTAAAGCTATCAATATTACAAAGTGAGGTATTTGCCTTCCTAAATAATTGAGGAAATGAATGATGACCTAAAATATCTTGTACTATATGATTTTAGAGAGGATGAATTCAAACACTTAATCACAAGTTTGTATTCTTCCAACATAAATCTAGTCTTTTGTCACTAATAGTATTATTGATATAAAACCACCATAAGCCTTTGTGCCAAAGTTTCCTTAACCCAACATTGTATCAAATGACAAATAACGACTGTTAGACACAATGCACCACTGAGAGGGGGAGGGGGTGAATCAGTGGTTCTCAAACTTTTCCCTTTAGCTTTCCTATGTGAGCATACCGGTTTGTGGTTCTAACTCAATGCAGACTTAC
This sequence comes from Cryptomeria japonica, assembly GCF_030272615.1. Taxonomy (NCBI): domain Eukaryota; kingdom Viridiplantae; phylum Streptophyta; class Pinopsida; order Cupressales; family Cupressaceae; genus Cryptomeria; species Cryptomeria japonica. The sequence goes on from NW_026730415.1 coordinate 13,861, forward strand.
AGATTAGTGGGGAGACCAACACAAATGCAATCACTCACAAGAGGCATCACATAACACTAGCATGTACGAGGAAAACCCAATATGGGAAAATCCTCAGTGATCAATGCTGCTGGAGTCTACTGCTCCAATCCAACCTCACA
>NW_026730416.1:0-14000 GCF_030272615.1 Cryptomeria japonica
TCTTTAGGAAGAAACTTATAAAAAAATTATATAAAATTAAGAAATGAAAAAAATAAAATTGTATTTTTATAATGGGATAAAATGACAAGTTTGAAATATTCATAATAAAAAAATATTAAATATAATTGTAGATATGAGACATAAAGATTTTAGTCAATGTATTCTTAAATCATGAAAAAAAAAATTCTACATAAAAAAGAGAGAGACCTGAAGACTATAGCCCCAAGGTATTCATTACATATATTATTTTTTTTAATAGAAAGATCAAACACCCCAACAATCTCATGTGACTATAGCCCCAAAGTATTCATTAAGATTCTTAAAATTGTAATGTATTTATAATATAAAAAATAACGATGTTTGATACATTCTAAAAACTAAATAGCTATTTTGTGTCCAAAGACATATTGCAAAACAACAACGGTTAATGCATAAATGAAAGTTGATTCCCACACAACAGGGGTAAATGAAAATGAGTTGGCAACATATGAAATAAAAAAGAATAACAAACAAAAAGAATAAATTGCAAAAAGAAATCACAATTCGGAATAAAAAATTACATAGAGGCTGTATATATAATAATAATTGCAGTTCTAAATATATTCCTAGCATTGCATGGAAAGCTACTTTGGCTCTCAAACTAAAAAAACAAACTACTCACTAAATTAAGAATACAATAAGTGCATGCACAACATTCTTTATTTACTAAAAACAAACCCATGCAAAAAAAAACTAAAAATAGTCCTAAGGATTAATGCATGCTGGAGTACATGCTTTATTTGCATGAATAAACAAAAACTGATTTAAACTAAAAATAGCTTATCCATGGTTATGAATGGATAGATTCATGTCCAAACTTAAGCTACATGGAGTTGCATGTTAGAGAAGCATCAGTATCAACATACTCCCCCTTGATGCTGAGCGGGCTCACAATCTTATCTCGTAGTGCTATAAACTGAGCTTTCACAACTGCTTTGGTGAATATATCTGCTAGCTGATCCTGGGTGTTGATGTGCTTCAATTCAACATCCTTCTTCTGCACCAAATCTCATATGAAGTGATATTTCAAATCAAAATGCTTTGTTCTGTTGTGATGAACCAGATTCTTAGCTAACTTGATGGCACTCACATTGTCACAATAAATTACTGCAGGTTTAATTTGTTTTTCTCCAATTTATTCCAAAACTTTTCTGAGCCAAAGAGCTTGTGTATCTGTTGAGGTAATTGCAACATACTCTGCTTCTGTAGATGAGAGGGCAACAATACTTTGCTTTTTCAAGCTCTACGTAATCAAACCAGAACCAAAAGAAAAACAATTTCCAGATGTAGATTTACGATCATCCATACTACCTCCCCAATCTGAATCACTAAAGCCTATAAGATTGAACTTTTCAGAAGAGTATTAATGAATACCAATACTTAAATTCCCTTTCACATACCTCAAAATCCTCTTGGCTTCCTTCATATGTATTTCAGATGGATTTGTCATATACCTTGAAACAAGTGAAACTGAATAGGCAATATCAGGCCTCCTGTGGATTAGAAACATCAAGCTCCCCACAATACTTCTTTAAGTTGTCTCATCAACTAAATCGACACCATCATTTTGAGATAACAAAACTCCATGAGCACTTGGAGTGGAGGCAGGGTTACAATCAGTCATATTAAATTTCTTTAGCATATCTTGTGCATACTTTGTTTGATAAACGAAAATCTCATCCTTACTTTGATAAACCTCCATTCCTAGAAAATATTTCATCAGATCAAGATCTTTCATCTCAAATTCTTTCATCATAGAAGCTTTGAATTCATCTTTCATCTTAGAACTACTACCCATATACAAAATATCATCAACATACAAACTTATGATGAGAATATCAATACCTTCTTGTTTGTACTAAAGGGTAGGATCACTCTTACTTCTTTGGAATCCATTCACCTGAAAGTATCCATCAATCCTGGCATACCATGCTCTTGGTGCTTGCTTGAGGCCATACAAAGTCTTCTTCAACCTGTAAACAAGATGCTCTTTTCCTTCCACTTCAAAACCTTGTGGCTGCTCCACATATACTTCCTCTTCTAAGTACCCATTCAAGAAGGCACTTTTCACATCCATATGATGTATGCTCCACTTCTTCTGAGCTGCTGATTAAATCAACATTATTATGGTCTGTTGTTTTGCTACTGGTGCAAATGTCTCTTCATAGTCAATTCCATACTTCTGTGTGAAGCCTTTAGCAACTAATGTTGCCTTGTATCTTTCAACACTCCCATCACTATTAAACTTGGTCTTGTAGACCCATTTGGTGCCAATACTTTTTTTTGTCATGTGGAAGTTCTGTTAACTCCCAAGTGTCATTCCTATGAATGGATTAATTAATCAATTGGCAGCTAAAGAGTACTGTTGCACTTGTGCTCCCTATATTCAATTTAGGATCAATTAATCAATGTGAAGGCCTAATTAAAACCACAATTAACATGGCAGCCATTAATTCACATAAGGATTTATTTGTGTAATCTGTAAAGAACATGTCATTCATCAACTCATGCGAATTGGCTCATCATTGGCTTTTAAATTCATCTTCAAGCCAGTGATCAAACACAACTTATTTCATTTATTTTATCTTTTGTGATCATAGACACTCCCATTTGACTTGTAAGTGCTTTTAGGTAGTTTGCATTTCTAGAAGCATCAAGTCAGAGATTGAAACAAGTTATGGGTTCAAGATAACAATTAAGGGTTCAACCATCTAACCAAATATTCAACAATATTATGATTATGTAATAACAAATCTAAAACAAACAAGCAATAAAATAACAAACTAAATACACAAGGAATACACTGGCATAGAATTCTCCACTTATGGAATCCCCTACTAAATTCCTAAAAGACTAGGGACCTTCATGGCCTACCACTCCTGATTGATAATATTCAACTGCCCTAGAAAAGATAGCCCCCTATTAGTTGAAATCTCCTTGGAGAGAGTGGCATAGGGGAAGTAGTTCATTTCCTTTTTTAGTAGACTTTTCTAGAGAACCAACAAAAGCCACATTAGAGCACTTACACTTGGCATGTTTCCTTTCCATCTCTTGCAAAACTTGCATCGAGACCATCGATTTGTTGATCATCTCCTTGCTAAATGTAATGATATCTTACATAATTTTCATCGTTTTCTTTTCTTGTCCTAGAGATCAATGGTGGTCTTCTCCATGTTATTCCTTTCCTCCTCTAAGTGCATTGGATTTTAAAGCAATCACCTCATCCTCTAAGGGAGCCCAATTGCCGCTAATGAAATCAGTCTAGCACATGAATTGCTTGTTATTTTTTGTTTAGGATAAGTTGGTTTTGAAGGAATTATAAACCTTTAAAATAGATAGAAAATCTCAAAGCCTACAAAGTGATTCCTAGATGTGACAAACACGAAACAATAGTAGCCAAGCTGCTAGGCAAGATCAAACATAAATGCAACCAAGTTACTAGGTGTCACGACTCGATTTAGATGATTAAGTTTTAGACTTAGTTGATAAGTTAGGCATTGATATTACTTGACAATATGGGTTTTGATGTTATTATTTTGACATTATGATGCTTGGTGATATTATTATGCTTGATGACATTTTGTTAATGTGATGATTAATTATTATGCCAGTTGATGATAATTATTTGATGATGTTAATAATTGTTTTTTATATGTAATCTGACGACTTTGTTGAGCGCTAGATGGATGCAAGGAGGACCATCAAAGACAGACATATGATCGAGGAGGGGTCTCCTAGCTCGTTGACAGTAACCCAAGGAATATGGCCTATGCATTCACACACACACATGTAATAATTAATCAAATTAATTTCGATTTGGGAAATTGATAATGAATAACATTAAGATATAATTGAAGCATAAGATATTAAATTTAAATTAAAAATGTTAAATAAGAGATTAAAATTAAATGAATTTAAAATATTAATTCATATTAATGACTTATTTGAATTCAAGCATGTTTTAAATCTAACACTTGAGTTCAAATTTTGATGGAGAGTTAAACTCTCAATAACTTCTTGTCAACTTTCTAGTTGTTTTCCATAACTGGCTAATCAATCTAGTCCAACTCTTGATCAACTTTCTTAACTGACTAATCTAATTGAGTTTACTTCACTTCTAACTCTCCAATCACCCTAATTTTTTTGCATTCAAGATCCACTTTTCCTGGATGAAAACCTCAGCTAAATTATTTATAAATACTGAGCCAGTTATCATATGAAAGACGTCACCCTAATTTTTCTGCATTCAAGATCCACTTTTCCTGGATGAAAAACTCAGCTAAATTATTTATAAATACCGAGCCAATTGTCATATGAAAGACGTCGAAGTTTTAGGCATCACATTTTTTTTTTGTGCTGAGTCGATTTTCTTAGGGGGCTGGGGGGGTTGAATTGATTGTCAAAGGATAAGGTACTATTGTTTTACCATCACTTCCTCTCCTTTCCATGTGCTGCAGAGGGTACCGATTGGTAGAAAGAGCAACAAGGAAGATCAATTTGCTGTTGAGGAGGAACCACACCTCCCCCTTCTCACTTTCCTTTCCTACAAATTTCCAATGCCTAATGTTCTTGTATATGGTGAAAATGGATAAAATAATATTGAAAGACTAAATGAATTCAACCACAAAACTCTAGCCTAACAACAACAAAGATCCACCATAACATATGAAGATTACCTAAGACAATGCAAATCAAATGAAATCACAAAGATTATACCATCACATGTCCAATAGGGTTTGGATCTCCATTCTTCCTATCTCCATTGATCTTGCTTGATATATTTGCTCTCAGATTTTATATGTGAACAAGAGCTCAACAAAGAACGGAAATGTGGTTGCAAGTAGGCTTGATCGCATATGAAAGTTTAAAAGCGTAGTCGGGTAGTCAATTGATTAGGATGCATAGATTGATTAGAATGATTGATTAGGGTTGATAATGAAGGAAACATCTCCTTATATAGAAGACAATATAAGAAATAGAGGGATAAGATTGAGAGGTGTAAAAGATAAATGGTCGGCTATGATTAGAGGGTAGGTAGAGGAAATAATAAAATAATGAGGGTAGGTAGTGTATGAATTAAGAGATGAATGACATGTGTCATAGGTAGAAAAGGTTAATGAATTAATTAAATAAATAAAGATTTATTTAATTAATAGTAGAAGTGGGATCAATTTAATAAATAAGATATTTATTTAATTTAGGAAAAGGATAATTTAAATAAATAAAGGTATTTATTTAAATGAGAAATAAGGCTAGAAGAGGATAAATGAATTAATTAAACAAATAAAGATTTATTTAATTAATAGAAGAATTAGGCTAAAGTAATTAAATAAATAAAGATATTTATTTAATTAGTCATGACAATTTTAGGTGTCTACACTTCTAACACCCTCATCTCCTCTCACATTGGCTGCAAGGCGATCTGGTAAATTTTGTTCTTATTCTTTTTTTGCAGACTCAACATATTGATTTGCTTGGTTTTGGTTATATTGTTGGCTTAGTCTTGGATTGTTAATTGCTTTGGTTTTACAAGATTCGATTTGGATAAACCAAATCAATCCCATGAACAAAGGGAATATCGCCACCTCCCATACTTTATTTTCTTGCCAGTCTTATCGCCCCACACTCTTCTTTGTTCTCCTTCTGACTCAGATCGATTCTCTTTTGAAAAATGTGATTGCCATTTCATTAACTCTTGTAGATTTCTCTGAAAACGTGGCATATATATATATATATATATATATCAATTTTTGATTACTAATGCTTTTTTTTCGTGTTCTACCTCTTATTCGAGTTTTAGCATGAATTGATTTCCAAGAGGGCTTTGGGTATCACTTTTCTCCATTTCTCCCTTCTGCGTATTCATTGGTGCTCAGATTTGGATTTATATGTTTGATAAGACCAAATCAACTCCTATGAAGCTATTTGCTCCTTTCAAATTCGATGGAGGGGACTTGTTCAAGTCCACAATTAAAGAAAGATTAGCCATATAGGGAAAATAATTATAGGCTAGGGTTAGGCTCAAATTATAGTAATAAAGTCTTAGAATCAAACCTTGATTAAGGGGCTAACCATTAGGTTTTGATTGAGTTGCCACAATTGACCGAGGCAGAGAAGAGTGAATACAAAAAGCGAAATTTATCTTTATACCATGTCTAAAATGATTTAACATAGGGAAGAGTTGAGACTGAAATATTTTAAATATGTGCTCAAGAGTCATATAACTCATCAGAACCTCTAAAACATCCTTCCACTCCCTTGGAAGATCCTCCTTGTTGAACCATTCTACAAATGATTTATTTTTTCACCTTTCATCAGGGATTTCTTGAAGTTGTCATTGTAATTTCCTTTGGGTTTCAAAGGAAAAGTAGCCAATTCTATTGGGATACCAGTGGCTACATAGATAAGCTCAACAAAAAAATTAAAAGAAATCTCTATGAAATCAACCCACCCTAAACTTTCTAGGAACAAACAAATCAACCAAAAGGGAAGGGTCATGGCCTACCATTGCCTCTATATAGAAGGAAAAATCCCTCCTTTCAAATGTCAACCATAAAGTGGTATCATTTTTCAAGGACACACAATTGTTAGGATCCACTTGAATCAAATCACCACCCATGGTAGGCCTAAGCATAATAGTGGAAGTGACTTTACTCAAAACAATCAAATTAGGAAAGTTGGAGACAAAAAGCACAAAAAGTCAGACTTTAATGATTTTTAAATAGGTGATCCCGTTTGAAAGAGAAAAGGACTTTCCCCACTTAGGATAATGATGATAGTGGAAAAAGAAAACAAAATAAACCATTACAAATATGACATCCCATATATCAAGTGTCCATACTAGATTTTTGATCATTTAGAATCATTGTACCCATATCATCTAGGAGGTCGTGCATAGAGGTCCACACCTTCAATATTTTTATGAAAGGTCCCAAATTAGCTAGCCTATTAGCTAATGTGTTCCCTCTTCCTAGAGAGTGTGAGTTAATTTGTATGGTGAAAATCAAAGACGAGATTTCTCATAGTTTAGCTAGGGGATGCCTTACCATTAAGCATCATGATTATGTTTCTCGAGTCACCTTCAACAATAATTGTAACAAAGCCTTTATCATTTTCTAGAGATATACCATGGTACATAGGAGCTGCCTTAGCAAAGTTGGAGGTCTTGACCCCTAAATTGATCATGTAGGAAATAATCAAGCTATCTAACTCATCCCTAATGATGCCTCCCTTTGTCACTCGACTTGGATTTCCCTTTGATGAGCCGTAAAATGTTAATTTTAGCCAACCAATTTCAAGGGGACTAGTGAATAAAGTTTCTAAATCCAAAGCCCAAGAGATGAAATTAGAGAGGGAGAGAAAAATCTTCCAATTAGCAATGTTGATCTTAAGAGGCGAGGGGGACTTCTTGTGCTTGGAAGAGGGAAAACACTTGATATTATCCTTTATGTTGTGGATAATGGAGATCACTAAAGCTTCCCACAAAAATTTCTTATCCCTAAAAATTATGTTGTTATGCTCTTTCTAAATACTCTAGCTTGAGTGAAGAAAACCCTACCGCTAAAGCTGAACAATCAAGGGGTGGGAGAATTGGGGGGGGGGGGGGTCAAGGAATATGAAACCAACATGGGATCTTTTTGCCAAGTCTAGGTTGAAGAGAATGTTTAAATAGTACTCACAATGGAATAAGAGATGAATGATAGTTTCTTTAATGTTTTAGCAAAAAAAAAAAACGATTGACCAATTACTTACCTCTTTTCTAGAGATTATCAATGGCAAGAATTTTTCTATGACAAAATATCCACAAAAAAAGTAGACTTTAGGGATGGTTCTACATCTCCATATGTTTCTCCACTCAAATTGAGGAGGCCACAAAGGAGAGAAGAGATTGAATCTAGACTTGACCGATTAAATCCCATCCTTAGAAGAAGGCCAAACCAGAATATCAAGAGAATGAGGTCTATAAAATATTTGCATGTTATAGATCGAGGAGTTCAATAGTAGCAACATGAATTGTGGGATCAAATTTTTTAGGATCAGTTTTCTAAGGAGACGAAGAAATATTCCAATAGTCCTTGACAATGACATAAAGTCTCCTAGTTAAGTCCACCTCAATAGCCAAGCATAGAGGGTGGAACTATAGAGGAACATAAGAGGCCCAAGGATCCTTCCAAAAGTAGACTAGTTCACCATTACCTAGCTTCCAAATCACATTATTGCTTAATAAGGATCTATTTTTAAGAATGCTATTGTAGATGTGATAACCATGAGGCAAAGTGTCCAAATGAAGAAACAATCTTCCTTCCCTTCCTTGCAAATATTTAGCTCTCAAAACACTTGACCAGTTAGAGGGAATCATAAGAATTATCTAGCTAAATTTTGAGAGAAAATAAGTATTCGAGGTTTTAGTATTTCTAATGTTAAGGCCCCTTGACTTTTTACAAGAGAAAAACATCTCCTAATCCACAATGGATACATGATTCTTTTGATCCATCCTTGACTAGAGGAAACTTCTTTGACTCTATTCTAACTTCTTAGTCTATGAAGAAAGAATTTGAAAAAGAGAAAGAAGAGAGATATAGGTACTTTGGAGAGAAGCCTTAACCAAGTAGAATTTCCCAATATTACTCAAAGGAGACCTTTCCAACCAGCAAGTGTTTTTTGAATCTGTTTTAGTAAAGATGACCAAACAAAACTATAAAATTTTGATGTTGTTAAGTGCATACCCAAATAGGATGAAGGAAGGTTGGAGATTTGACACTTTAGCAAACTAGCAATACAGACTTGAAGAGAGGGATGGACATGCATGAAATATAAAGTAGTTTTTTTTAGATTTATCTTTTGACCTAGGACCATAGCTTAATCTAACAAAATAGAGACCCAACCCTTAGCCTCCACCATGGAAGAATACCCAATGAATATGGTATCATCAACAAAACATTGATGGGAAACAAACTAAGGGGACAAAGATAGCCTAACACATTGAAAGAGGCATGTTCTCACACTATTATCGATGTTTTTTCTAACCACATCAACCAATAGAATGAACAAGTAGGGAGAGAGAGGATCCCTTTGATGGACCCCTCCAAAGACCAAGAAAAAACCTTAAGGGGAGCCATAAACAAGAATAGAGAACATAGGGGAATGATTGAGAACTTCAATCATTTGCAAAATCTTGCCACAAAACTTGAACTTACTTAAAACCCTTGAGAGGAATAGCCATGATACTGTGTTATATGTTATAGAAATGTCCAAATTTAAGAGCATAGTTTATCTCTTACTTTTTTACCTAGAAGAAACCCCTTCTAGTGGGCATTAATCATGTTAATGATTTAATTTGATTGACCACCAGTTTAGAAAAAAACTTATGTAGAGTATTACAAAGGTTGATAGGCCTAAACTTTGACATTCTATTTGCACCAACCTTTTTAGGGATAAGGACATTATTTCTCTAAGAGGCCTGTGAGTAGATTGAAACTCCTTGATAGCTAAAATAACATCAGGACCCACAATACTCCAATGCATTTGACAAAAAGTCAAGGGGAATCCATTTAGACTTAGGAACTTAAAGGGGCTAAGAGAAAAGACCACAATTTTTGCTTCTTCTAAAAATCTAAGTTCTAGGGCCTCCAAATCATGGGGAAAGGGAGTTGGGAATAGCCTAAAGGATTATATTTGAAACTTGATTGAAGAGGGGATAAGAATTAGGGGGTGGATTGAGAAGATTCTTGAAAAAATTGACTCCTTCCTGGTAGATCTATTCAACGTGATAGAAGACCGTACTATCTACCCAAATAAGTTCAAAAATTCTATTGCTTTTATTATGCTTGTGGATAGATTGATGAAATAAATTAGTGTTCAGATTACTCTCCTTAATCCATTTAAGTATGAATCTTTGCTTCTAAAAAATCTTCTCTTTTTCCAGAAGATTATGAAGCTTTCTCAAGAGAACTTTCTTATAAAGCTAGCTTGGGAGAGGCCCCAACCTTGTCCATTTAAATATTGATAGAAATAATTTGAACTTTAATGTCCTTCTGAGAGAAGATGTTACAAAATGAAAACTCTTTCCACTCAATGAGATTTCTCTTTATTATTTTAAGTTTTTGAACTAAATAAAATATTGTATTCTCTTGAACCTCCAAATCCCACCAAAGAGCTAAAATCCCCTTCAAATTAGGTTGATGGGTCCATAATAGTTTGACGCTGAAGGGAAATTTTATAGTAGGCTTGGAAAGGAGCCAATGGAGGAGGCTAGGAAAATGACTAGAGCCAAAATGAATCATCGAAGAAGGGTGACCATGATTAATGAGATTCCAAGAGGATATTAGACAACAATCAAGGCAGACCTAGATGCAGCCATATCCAGATCTCTTATTGGACCAAATACATTTCATCCCTTCTAAATCCAATTCAATTAAACCCCCATGAATCAAAAGAAGATGGAGATCCACCATAATATTAGAAAAGTGACCGACACCCCCTATTTTCTATGGGGTCAAAAGGGGAGTCTTAAAATATCCCATAAGCATCCAATTGGAATCCTAGAAATTAACTTTGAGGCTAAGAAGGGAATACCATTGACCTCTCCTCATCACTTGATTATTTGAGAGAATAGATGATTGAGAGGATCCTTTTTGAATTGTTGGCCACATCATAAAAGAAGTTATTAAGATAATGTTCATCTTTAGAGTTGAGAACACTAGTTAAGTTGTGGGGTTTCCATAATGTCATTAAACCCCTAGAGGCACCATCTACATCCACAACCAAAGAATTAGAGAAATTCTAGATAAACTTACTCACTTTGACAAAAGCATTAACACTCATATTGGTTTCCCGAAGAAGAAGAATCTCAGGTTTGATTTTTTTAATGATATTTTTTATTATATTTTTCTTATGAAGAATATTTAACCCCCTTTTATTCCAAGAGAGAATGATCAATTTTTAGATTTCCCCAAATAGGGATCCTCTAGAGTACTCTTGCATTGAATGACCACATCTCTTACCACATTTGACTGTCATGTTTCTTTGGTAGGCTTGCAGCTAGGTTTCAAATCTTTTCCCACATCCGTAGTTTTTCTTAGGCTCTTGAATGAGGAAGAAGGAGTAGAAGGGATCCTAATAAAAGAAAGAGGCCTAGAAGAACCCACCAGAGGAGAAGGAAAGAGGATCTCGACGAGGGCTGAGTCTCGCTTAAATAGGACCACTTCAAAAGGGTTGAATTGAGACTTTGAAGAGAGGACTAGAGGGGATGAGGTCCAACACCACAATGGACCATCAGAGGGTGGGGGCATGTAGTTCTCTTGAGTTGGGGCCGTTGAATCTAAAAATAAAGATTTTTTAGAAGCCAAATTCTTGAGTAACACAAAAGTAGAAGGAGATCTTTCTGACCGACCATCAGGAGAGTTAGTAGTCAGATCATTAGAAGGAGAAATATTTAAGACCAAAACATTGACAAGGACCTCCTTAGATATCTTAGGAACCAATGAATCCAATTGAGGGATAGAAGCTTAAAAATGACACCTCTAAGATGGAGAGTTGAGGAAGACAAAATGGTCATAGAACAATCAACTAAAATCCCCTCCTCGATGGAAGACTAGATCCAAAACCTGTTTGGAGATATAAGACTCGAGAACTTCCAATACTGGTGGAGTAGTAAGTGATCACTTCCACTTAAATAGAGGAAGAGGGATAACCTTCCTACAACTAGCTTTAGGGCAAGCATCACTTTGGTGACTTGGTAAAGAGAAAATATGGCAAAAAGAGGTAGAATTTTAAAATTCTAGGAGTTGAGACTAGGAATCAAAATGGGATTCCAACCTCACTGAATTCGATAATACCTTGTGATGTTCAATGTTAACAAAAAAGTGAGTGAAAACTAGCCTATATTTGTTTTTTAATGATAATATCAATAGAGAGTGTATACGATGAAAATGGAATGTTAAAACTATTGTAAAACCAACAAAGATCCAGCCACATAAAACCCTAGTTCTACAATTAAGATCTACCATACAACAATGAAGAACCTAAAACATGCAAAATATAAAAAACATGAAAGATTATACCATTCACATGCTTAGTAAGGTTTGATTTCAATTTTTTCCTATCTTCATCGATCTTGTTTGATATAATTGTTCTCAAATTTTGTATTGTGCACAAGATCTCAACAAAGAACAAATTGTGGTTGTGTAGATGCTTGATTGCTTGATCGCATGAAGGATTGATTGATCACATACTAAATCATCAGGGTTGGTAAGGATGAAAGGATCCTCTTATATAGAAGACACCTTATAAAATAGAGGGATATAATTAAGAGGTGAAAGGATAAATGGTTGGCTAGGATTAAATGGTAGGTAGAGGAAATAATAAAATATTAGAGAGGTTGTTAAAGGAAAATTAAGAGATGGATAACAAGTGTCATGGAGGGAAAAAGCTAATTAGTTAATTAAATAAATAAAGATCTATTTAATTAATAGAAGAGGTGGGACCAATTAAATAAATAAAATGTTTTTTTATTTAATGTAGGGAAAGGATAATTTAAATAAATAAAAATATTTATTTAAATAGCTTGGAAAGGATAATTTAAATAAATAAAAATATTTATTTAAATAGGGAAAGGATAATTTAAATAAATAAAAATATTTATTTAAATAGGGAAATGATAATTTAAATAAATAAAAATATTTATTTAAATAGGGAAAGGCTAGAAGAGGATAAATGAATATTTAAATAAATAAAAATCTATTTAATTAATAGAAGGCTTAGGATAAAATAATTAAATATATAAATCAGACTAGAACAATTTTAGGGGTCTACATTTTAGAGCATCCTTGTGCTTAGTCAACCCTAAATGAATGGGGTAATGGTAGGAAGTAGGTTTAATTTGAATTTAAAATGTAAAATTAGTGGATAACAGATGCACAGGAATAATAGATAAATGGATAGAACAATTGTATAAGTTATGAGAAAACATGAAAGATAATAAGTAGTAGATATTGTGTCGACTTGAATTTCATCATCAAAATACTACCTGCAGCAAGTTAGTTTCACAAAATACAAAGAAAATGCTACAGGAAATCCAAAATCAACCAATGAAACTACATGAAATACATATGAAATAAAAATACTATTATTGCCTTCATGATTTATGTCTCATTGTGTCCTAACTCCACTATTCCTGGTTTTAGATGGTGTGCTCTCAGACAAGCACCAATTGCTTCCAAGATGGCATATGAAGAATGGACTGATAACTAGTAGTTAACTAATGCTATGATATGAAATGCTAAATGATTATACTTATTTGCTTCAAGATAAAAAACTCACGGATGCATAAGTTTTCACAAATGATTAGCTTTGGAAACTCACTTGAAGACTAACTTGAAAACTAACTCTCTATCATCTCAAACTCTCGATCTTATAGACTTTGAGAGGATAAGATGATGTGGCCTAGATCAATGATCATGATCAGATCTGGAGATTTGGATGGCAGTGAGCAAAGGTGAAGGTTGAGAGAAAGGGGGAAGGAGAAGAAAAGTGTCACTCATCTCAGCTTGACTGGGTTGCTGACTGAGGGAATCTAGGGATGGTTGGAGAAGATTTAGGCATGAGAGGACAACTGGACTCAAGTCCTTCCTAAGATGTAGGGATTTTGGAGGGAATATAGAAGAAGGTTATGAAATGTGTGTATGTACACAATATTTTATTAAATTTGGAGGTTGAAGATAAGTGGCTAATAAATATTTTATTTATTTTAATTTGTTAAATTAATTTAGCCACATGATAGATGAGTTGGCAAAGGAAATATGAAGTGGAGATGGAAGGTAAGTTGGAAATGAAATTAAATAATTTAAGAAATCATTTAATATTTGAGACTATAGGATAGGAGAATAATCATTAAATATTAGATATTTAAATGATTGGAAGAAATAATTAAATATTAGATATTTAATTAATTGATTAAAAGG
>NW_026730417.1:0-14000 GCF_030272615.1 Cryptomeria japonica
TCCCAAGCAATTTATGAAATTTCAAAACTTTGTTGATGGATTAACTAATGGGAATAAGCTTCTCAAGGATAATGATACCAGATGGATCTCTTTGGATGGTCTAGTGCATCAAGTGTTTTCAGAATATCCATCCTTGATTGGACTATTTCACACAACTCACGACGAATCAGATCAACTAAAATTTCTAGAACTTCTTGGTAGGTTAAGTAATTTAGAGACACTCTTAACTTTAGCAGCTCTTTTGCCCATGCTATAGGAAATAAGGAATATTATGAAGGCTGCCCAAAAAAGAGCTTTGTATATTGTCGAATATGCTACGCTACGTAAGATGACATGACTGACCCTCGACAATCTCTATCGAAATCAACCAACACTATCTAAAGAAAAATTTGTTAAGTGGTGAACACTCACAAATTTGAACAATCTTGATAACTTTTTACAAATTGGTGCAGACGGAGAGGTATGTGCCAATGTATAGGTAGTTGAGATACCAATGCACTTCTATGCCACAGTCGACCCCGAGGAACTAGGAAAGCGCCCCAGGAAGAAACTAGCAAGAGTTACAAAGGAAGATTTCAGCAAGATTGTTGAGACTGTAACTACTTCTATGAAGAAAATTGCATATGATATTTCCTCACAAATTAGAAGCAGATTCCCTCTTGACAACCTACTCAAAGCCATGTCTATTGTGTTTCCTCATTATTGGAGCCTCAAAAGTGCATCTGATTTTCGAAGTAAGCTACTGACTTTGGTAAAAAAAATTTGCATTTCCAGAGAATTTAATGGAGTAACTATAAATGGAATATTAGATGAAACTCATCTTCGAGAGAAATCAACTTGTTTTGCATACACTATGAAAGAACAATATGCAAAAATGGATAACCCCCGCGAAGAGGGATTAGTAACAAGGGTTTGGAAATATATAGCTGAGAACAACACCTTGCGTGATTCAATGCCAGAATATGTGAAGCTTGTTGATTTATGTCTTACTATGATATTGGGTTCGGTGGAAGATGAGAGAGTTTTCAGTGCTTTGGGGTTCCTAACATCAAAGCTAAGAAACAAACTAGACAAAAATTTGGAAAATTGCTTGAGGCTCTATACATCTAGGTATGATATCCACACTTTTCCTTACAATAGGGCACTGCAAATCTGGAGGTCCAAATGTGAAAGAAGAGGTTTGGGTAACACTTCAAACCAAAGTGCCTATGGGACTACTAGAGCTACTGGTAGCATTGAGATGCAGTTCGGCGAAGATATGCAGACTCAAACTTAGAGTGAAGAAACCACAAACAGGAATCGAGAAAGCACTAAATTTGATGATGATGAATGGCAACTGTAACAATAAGAGATTGGTATTTATTAATCTTATTACTATATCTCATTATTCATATTACAAAAGCATATTAATTTTTGCAATTAGAATTTAATATTGATTTGTAATTATATTTTTCAACTTTCTATTTCCAAATTTAAAATAGCATAATAAAAAAAAAACCATAATGTGTTTATTGATACAGAGATGTTTATTGTTTATTTATACATGTTTGAGTCTCAAATCTGTGTGATACATTTTAGAACCATATGATACAATTCATTCAATAGTAATACACATGTCGAGAACTTAAATTTTCATTAATTCTTTCAAAACATAGCCATATGATACAATTCATTTAATAGTAATACACCAAATTCCAATCTAGCTGATTTTCCATACCAATTGCAAAAGTGAATACAAAGTTTCAGAACCCTTTGCAAATGACCCTGAATTCCCTTTTATAAAAACAAGAGAGTAACAACAACTCCTGTGTGATTCTCCAATGTCCATGCAAAAGTGAATACAAAGTTTCAGAAGTAGAACCCTTTGCAAAATTGCAAATGACCCTAAATTCCCTTTTATAGAAATAAGGGAGCAACAATAGCTTCAGGTCGAATTGCATGTTTGCAACATGTGAACACTAAAAATCAAAATCACAAACTTAGCACATATTTATATGGCCATCATAGGTCGTATTAGCAATTTAACATCTGCTACATGTTTGATGTCTCCTGTTCAAAAAATAGAGTTCAAAATTAAATATTAATTCACGCCATGAAAAATTAAACATAGATAATAGCAGTGACTAAAACCTACTAATCAGAAATAGAGAAATGCATAAATGTTAAAGCAAGGGAGAATTTGAGAATACAAATTTACTGGCTGAAGTTTTGCACTGTGCGTCATAGATTCATAGGCTGGATTAGCAAAATAGCAATAGCAAGTGCTATTTTTTTCCTATTCATAAAATAGATTCATAGGCTGGATTAGCAAAATAGCATTAGCCAGTGCATCATAGATTCATAGGCTAGATTAGCAAAATAGAAAACAAAAAAAACATAAAACCTTGAAATTAAGAATAAAAGAAGAAAATTGTGCAATACATACTATGATTCTTAAGAATTCTGTGCCAGTTTTTGTAGGGTGCTCCACTCTTCATCTGATGGAAGGTCAATATTCTATAAACTATGGAAAGTCAACTCCAACTTCATCAACATTCCATATTTATAAGATTTACTTGACATCACTGTTTCATCCAATACCGCATTTAGAGTTGTAAATGGTTGGATGAATTCCAGAAAGCTTTTGGGAGTTGTGTCCTTTGGAAGCAAGTCTAAATCAGACTTCATTTTTATCTCCATGATTTTTTTGTAAGCTTCTTCTCCAATGACTTTATTTGATGTGTCAATAGGCTTAGGCAAACCAAGTTTAATTAAATTATTTTTCATTTCTTGCAGCTTCACTATCTTTTTTCCACAACTGTCCATAACTTCTGATGTTTCCCTTAGCTTCTAGCATTTTTGAATGATAGATGATGTCTTAACTATGGCATCAATGCGGCTCTTAATTCCCTTGGATGCCAAGTAGCTGTCACTGGAACTGTAGACTACTTTCAGAATCTTTTTTGTCATTTCCTCTTTTGAATAAACATGTGTGCTCTTTTTTGCCCTTTGATTTTTATAAAAATTTGTCTCATACTTTCAGTCAATTGAAACCATTCACACAACTTCTCACTACTCTGCATTATTCACTGCCAAATGTTTTCTTGTATATACTTCATTGTATTATTCATATTGTCTTTCAATCTATCCTCCAAAGTTTTTATCATTTGCATTGTGCAGGTCTTCTTTCATTTGTGCACATTTTTTTCTTTCTTCGTCTACTTCCTCTTGTAAATGTTTTTCTTTTTCCTTCCCATGATGCAATAGGTCCTGTAACTTTCTCATTTCTATGGCAGCAGACTCCACCTAATATTTTAGGGACTGTAGTAGTTGTTGGAGGGGGCTCAACGACAACCTCATGCTCATCATCATCACCTTCAGTCACACCATGCTCCACATCCTACAATTTTCTAAACTCTGCAACCTCGTCGATGCTCTCAAATTCTACACTTGTCTTTGGTTCACCGAGATTCCTCCTCATAGTCCAAAAATCATTTCTTTTGGTCTGAGTGAAATAATTCTCTTTACGTACATTCATGTAGAATTGATTTGGGAATAGTTTTTTTAGACGGATTAGCCGATTTTAGGTAGAAATTGTAGGACCTCCTATTTTGGATGCCCTAGCCCTCCTCTGTTGTCCTCTCTGTGTGCATTTGCAATGCCATAATTTGTGATGAAATTTCTTCTATTGAAATGTTATTGTCAGCTACAATTTTCTCCATCTCTTTTTTAACCTCATCCGAGGAGTCCTTGTTTCTAAGCTTTTCTAGCAATGGCTTACTTTCATGTTGACATAACACTGAAGAGTTCCCATTTTTCTTAAGCCTTGCTTGAACTACACCAATTGGATCATACTGCGAGAAACCCTCATCACCAAAGTTAAAAACTGTCAAGAAATCATGTGCCACAATGAATTATTTTCTCTCAAATGTGAACCCTCCACATGAGAAAGGCAAGGAAGGAAATATGCTCTTCTTTTGCTTACCATGGAAGTGTCTATCTGTGCTCTCCAATTGCCGTACATACTCTAATGCAAATACCCTCTCTGTCACATGTATTGGAAGTCTGTATGGTTTTACTGCCGATCCATAAAACCTTAACACAGTGAATTCTTCCATGAAGAACCAGTCAGCCAATTCTATTTGACTTCCGAGTTGAATGCAATCTCTACAAGACACAGGAAACCTAGGTATTGGAGTGCTTGTAATTTCATTATACATTGGTGCCAAAAAGAAGTCTACAAAATGGTTGTAGTTGTTTCTGTTATCATGCATCCTTATCTTTGGGGTCCAATCATATATTGGACACTCTATTCTCTTCCCAGTCTTCTCATCAATCTTATAGCTCACAATTTAAAGCTTGTTGGTCTCAAATATTGCATGGTACTTGGATAGAAGGAGATAGCACAAGTAGGATGAGAACCTAAATGTCTTATACGAACCTTTTTTGATCATTAGTAACTATTTTTGCATGGATTTTACAATGTGCTCAATAAAATTATATCTTACTGGATGACCTACACAATCGATATTATAAATCGATTCAAGAAGGCTTGCACCCACTTCCCTATCATTTTCCAATCCTAGGGGAAATGACAGCAAGGAAATAGTATCCCCGACCCATGGAACAAAAATTTTAGAATCATAAGGAGGCTTATGATTCTGATCTAGCACAATACCAGTACCACTCTTTATTAGAGCTTTTATAAATTAATCTCTGCGACTTGGATCGAGACTCTCATGATTCTCTGCTAGCTTTCCTAGGTCAATTTGGACATTTGAGTTTTGGGCTTCTAATACTAGGTTCAACAAATGAGCAAATTCTCCCTCGTTTATGGATAGAATTTCCTCTTTTGTATTTTTATAGACAATTGCTTTTTTATCTTCATCATAATTTTCGGCGCAGACCATGACAAAATCAGGGCAAGGGAATACTTCAGGTAACACCATGCTTCCCAATCCAACATCCCACGATGCGATTTTATTTGTTTTTTGTTGTAACATTGGGTTGAAAATAGTAAATTTTGCCCTGGATGCATCTGTCACCTTACTAGACAATGTATATCTAATATCTATGATACACTTTTCACCATGGATAGCAGGGTCATAAATATCATGGTATTCATCAGTGAAACCTAGTGTTTTAACCAGTTCGGTTTGTACATTTTGTTTTTCACTTGGCTTCTTGTAGAACTACTGCTTCCCGTTTTCCCCATCACTATTATTGTTAATAATTCAAAATAATGCTAGATAAAAACCTGAAAATGCTAACCCTCAAATTGGACCATGGGATTACCAAAAGCAAAAAAGGCGGGATGTAGGTGTTCTAGATTTTATCCAGAAATTGGAATTTCTATTTCACTGGATTGGCGCAGACAATCTCTATTGCAACTTGCTTTCCTCAATCTAGTAGTTGTTTCTGAATCTCCCTCGATTTATAGGTTTTTCCAAGAAATGAAAGACGATTATGATTTGAGTCTCTTATTTTGAAAACTCTAAAAAGTAGAAAGGTAAAACCTAAATGGCAAAATATCAAGAATTATGTTATAATTTTATTAATTACTATTAATAACTATTCGATGTTGAAGAACAAAACATTCATTACTTCAGTATAAATTCCGAGGACATTAAGAATCATGTTGTAATTTTTTTAATTATTATTGATAAGTATTCGATGCCGAAGAACAAAACAATCACTACTTCAGTATAAATTCTGAGGATATTAAATGTAATACATTCAATTTTGGGCGAAGTTCTCCCAAATATGTTCACTTCCCACATTCAAGGCGAAAT
Source organism: Cryptomeria japonica (assembly GCF_030272615.1). Classification (NCBI taxonomy): domain Eukaryota; kingdom Viridiplantae; phylum Streptophyta; class Pinopsida; order Cupressales; family Cupressaceae; genus Cryptomeria; species Cryptomeria japonica. The sequence goes on from NW_026730417.1 coordinate 5,772, forward strand.
CCACCCTAAGCCGTTGATCTTTTCTCATCCAACGGATGAGGGACCAAGGTACCTGTTGTGACTTTACAGGTCTATTTTTTAAGTCTGTTTAATAATTTTAATCTTCCATTCGAAAAAGTGCTTTATAGACTTACTTATATTTAATTAAATTTAAAACGTTTCAATTCCAGGCGAAGTTCTCCCAAATGTGTTTACTTCCCACATTCGGGCCGAATTCCACCCTAAGTCGTTGATCTTTGTTCATCCGATGGCCAATGGTACCTGTTTTAAGATGTAGTGGGTCCCACGACTTCTGCCATTTTTATGGCACGTAATCGTGTCACTTTTCGGGTTTGATTTTTAGTCTATTTAATCATTTTAAACCTCCACCCGAAAAAAAGCTTTATAGACTTAATTATATTTAATTACATTTAAAATGTCCAATTTCGGGCGAAGTTCTCCCAAATGTGTTCACTTCCCACATTCAGACCTAAACCCACCCTAGCCATTGATCTTTGTTCATCCAATGGTTGATGGTACCTATTTTAAGATGTAGTGGGTCCCATGACTTCTGCCATTTTTCTGGCACGTCACCATACTTGTGTCACTTTTCCGGTTTGATTTTTAGTCTATTTAATCATTTTAAAATTCCGCTCGTAAAAGAGATTTTTAAACTTAATTATATTTAATTAAATTTAAAATGTCCAATTCTGGGTGAAGTTCTTAGAAAGGTGTTCACTTCCCACAATCGGGCTGAAATCCACCCTAGTCATTGATCTTTGTTCATCCAATGGTCATTGGTACCTATTTTTAGATGAAGTGGGTCCCATGACTTCTGCCATTTTTCTGGCACATCAGCATACTCGTGTTACTTTTTGGGTCTGTTTTTAAAGTCTACTAAATCATTTTAAAATTCCACCCGAAAAAGAGATTTATAGTCTATAGACTATAGACTTTCACTTAATTCTATTTAATTAAATTTAAAATGTTCAATTCCGGGCATTGGGCAATAGTTTGAGATAACTATTAAATATAATGTTAATAATAAATATTATTTGTAATTAAAGATGTGCAATAGTTTGAGATAACTATTAAATATAATGTTAATATTATTTGTAAAAATTTTAAATTCAAAAATAGTATAAAACATGAAACTTAGTTTTTAGAATAAAACAAATAACTAAATAAAAATATAAATTTTGATATGCAATTTGAAAGGTAAAAGTTTAATATTAAAAAGAAAACATTCAATATTAAATCTAAAATATTAATTTAACGTTTAACAAAATTCTTTGAAAATATGTTTACGATATATAATTTTCAAAAATAGTTTAAAAATATATATAAAATTTCAACATAAATTTAGTCTATTAATTTTTAAAAATGTGCAACTGCGGTCCTCAACCTGTTAAGGCGAGCAAATTTGGAAAGTCCAAATGCCAAGGTGGCGATTAATTGTTGCACAAGGAGTTGTCTGCGACATGCCACACGAAAGGAGGAAGGGGATGATGGCATGAAATCTTTTTCCTGATCTCATGGCATTAATGTCTTATCGTGCACATTCATTACCTAGCCTATAAGAGTTAAGACAAAGGTAGATTTTTTTACCTTTTCATCTGTGTACCACTTTTTGCTTTGAAGTAGTTGCAGAACAAATCTGTAGTTTGTAGAATCATACCTTCTATAAGACATTTTTTGCAAGAAGTGATTTTGAAATTGCAGGTGACAATGGAGGCCAATTTCACACTTCAAATAGACAAGAAGTTGGTGCCCTTTTTGGGCAAAGTATCTGATAAACGAATGCAAGGACTATTCAGGTTTAAGGAGGAGAAGTTGTGGGCGGCAGCTCAACTGATGCTTACGAAGGAGGTGACACATATCAGTCACCGGTATCGAACTAACATGGAGGTTTACTCTCTGATTATGGCATGGGCCTGTGAATTCGAACCGGAGGTGGAAAAGGTAAAACTCACATTGGTCAAATTGATTGATGGGGAGTTTTTGATTAACCTGGATTCAATCTTGGAGTGGGTGGTGTCGGGAGTTGGCATTCAAATTATGGAAGGGGATGACCAAGAGGAATTGCTTCCTTTTATTCGTGGCCCAGAGGATGAAATCAAATACCAGTGTTGTGAACGAGCTTGAGTGGGGTGGGAAGCGATGAAACTCTTTGTTAAATTAACAAGGGTGGATAAAGTCCTGAATGCTTTGCATGTGGTGGCAAGGATGGAGGTTGGTAGGGCATTAAGAGATAGGGCTGAAGAAGGAAGGGCCATATAGCTACTGGCAAGCTTGGAGGGCGACCCCGACTTCGAGTTCCTAAACTGCATTCCAAAAATGAAAGCTAAAGCCGCAAAAGGGAAAGCCAAAGCATCGACCTTTGAGGAGGGAAGAGACTAGGAGGAAGCGACCCAGGGGGATAGTGAGACTGAGTGAGTGGCCTATTGGCAATGAACTAGTTTTTTTGTCTGCTTGCTCTAAGTTGTGGACAAATTTTGTATCTTGAAATGTTTCAATTAATTGAATGAAAAAACCTTGATTGATAAACTTTTGTATCTTGTAAATTTTTAAATTTTGTATTTTGAATGATAGTATATATTTATAAAATTATAATCAACCATAATCAATGTACAAATAATTAATGGAATGAATTGAATTTTTCTTTTTATAGCATTACATAAAAAGATCACGGTATTAAATTTATTTCCATTGTTTAACAAATAATTGAAATAACGTAGCTCATATACAAAAAGCATTTGAAAGAAATTAATTAATAAAAATGAAATAGAATTATAGAAAGCATTTTTATATCCATAAGACTGTAAGAGGCAAAGTGAAACAAATTGGAATTTGAAAAATTATCATTAATATTTATGCTTTTGAAATTTACAATTTTTTCGTCAAAGACTTGAGTCCCCCAAAAACTTAAAAGCCAAAATGAGTGAGCCACTAGCACTCAGCCTATTAGGGTTCAAGGACATAGGAAAAAAAAACTACAGGTAGTGGAATTGTTTACAATTTTTCCCTAAGAATCTGTCCCTCCTTCCATGTAGAATTCTTCAGATAGCATAAGCTGAGAGAATTCTTCAAGCCACATGTAGTTAGGAAAGTCATCTAGGAGGAACCATTTCTGGAGGAAGTCCCTGCCAATCCACGCCCATTTTCTGTGACGTGTCAGCTACTCTGCATTCAAGTTTAGGAGAAACAGTTGCCTGGCCACTGGCAGTGTTTGGTCAAGGAGGAGAAGCTTGGATAAATCACTCACCCAAGGGATCCCCACCCCTACTTCTACAAGAACGACAAGAGTAATGCCATCTCTGAGGAAGTCTTCCTTAAAAACCCTCCTTAACAGCATGAACATATCCACCTTGTCTCCTCCCAAGTCCAGAAGAGACACTAAGAAGCGGGATGTAAGGTCCATGTTAACATGGTACCTATTTTCGTTTCACAGAAATTCTCTGCCCAGTACCATTCACACAGCTTCATTGGTGAACGACCCAACCTCCTTGCAGACTAATTGGAGGGTTGGGTCTCTAACGGAGCCTAGAAAGGCCCTTTGGTCCTCTGCAAAAATGCTTCTCAAGCAGATGGGAGTGTCCACCTTGAGAAAACAGATTAACAAATCAAACAACCTGAGCAGTGAGCCTATAAACCTAAAATACCGTGAGCTCTGATGATTTATCTACTAAATGGCAAAGGCTAATTGAAGATGAAAGAAGCAGAGATCGTATATAAATTGTTGAAGCTCTTGATTGTAATAATTACTTCTTTAACAGTATTAACTGTTATAAATTTTTTAAAATCTTTCGTATCTTTGCAAATTTTTCCCATAAATGCACAAGTGTGCGAAATTGGAAACAACTGTGAACTAGTACCAAATTGGCAAGTATCACATTGGAAGTCATGGGGACAGAGTGGATTTTCCTAATTGAAAATATATATATTAAATGAACAAAATTATCGATCGTGATTCATGACATTTGATACGTGCCTATTGAATCCAATTCCATTCCGGGCACTTTCTGGTGAGCTATGTTATCTTCAGAAAATTGGGCTGAAATAAAAATTCAGCCATTGATATATGATCATTGAATGGTTTAAAATCATTGATAGATTTTAGGTATGTGTCACCCTTTACGTGTCAAAGAGGCCGCACTTATTGATACATTGTGCAGAGTCCAGACTCAATGTATTATGTGATGTGATGTACTGATGTGATGTGATGTGCCTTGTCTATTAATGGCAATGAATTTATGAAATTGCCAATGAATTATATATTGTACCATAAATAACAAAATATTCACCAAAACCAATTAAAAAAATTTCAAGTGGTGGATAAAAATTGCCAATACATTTAAATAATTTTCAAGCGATGGATAAAAATCGCCAATACATTTAAATAATTTTTCCTTCAGAGTAAAAATTTTCGCTCATACAATTATATATTTGTTCCTTTTAACAATAATTATTCGCCTCCCACAATAAATATTTTCCCCATAGAACAAGCTATTATTCGCCAGAAATTTATGGCATTTTCGCTCCCTAGAAAAAAAATCGCCAATACAAAATAATTTTTTCATCATTTAAAAAAACAATTTCGCCATTGATATGAAAATTTCCCCTCGAAAATAATGTCTGATTCGCCAGGATTTTACACAGTTGCCCAGGGGGGCAAGGTTTCTTAAAGTTATCCATGGAATCATTCTTATATGAAACCTGATGTCTACTTGTTAGGTAGCTTTTTTAATTATTTTTGGACCTACAAGCCACAACTACTCTCTTGCTTACTTGGTTTACTAAGGCCTGCACAATTTGAGTGGACTAGAACAAATCATAGAAAAATGAAATAATTCAAGTAATAGGTGAAAAAAAAAAGTCAAAATAGTTTATATTTGAATGATTTAGACCATGATCAGATACTATGGTAGATTTATTTATAACTAGGGAGTTTAGATCATCTACATGCAAGTGATTTCTTGTCGTAGATAAAATGGATAAGAAAACATTAAAAAACACAAATAGATAAAATTTGATCTATAAAACATGAAGTGAAAATCCATCATAGTTGAAATGGTAATCCCTATTTTTTTAATGAGTTAGTTACCTTATGATGTAGAGTGGATTGTCTCTCACCAGTTTGTGCTACCTTGTCTAGGTATCTCCTCCAAGTTAAACAAGAACCATCCAATGATTCTACACCTCACACCCTCCAAGGGTCTGCAAGAATTACCCTCTCTGACCTTCCCAAGGTCCTTAGGCTAGGATAATCTCTTTTTGTTTTGTGAGTTCCATTTTCTTGCTTTGGAGACCTTGTTTTCCCACTCTCTTTCACACTCAACCTAAGAGTTCAACCCCTCTACCATAGGATATTCATTCCCCACACTACACACATTAGGATAGATGATTTTGGATGGATTACCAACCCTATTTCTTACTCAATACCTTTGACACTTACCGGTTTTGTGTTTTACAAAAAAACTGCACTTTTAGGCCTAACCGGTTCTAGTAGCCCTATCAGTGAGGTATTCTGCATTCACTGGTTAAATTCTTAAACAACCCTATGAAATCTTTGTCATTCTAGATACCCTTTTATGGTTTACATAAAATATCTCAAAACTAGAGGTGGGTTTGGTCACTAACATATCTAACCCTTATCGGTTAACTAGGCCTAATTGCTCCTTTCTAGGCCTTTAAAATAGGGATTGATCAAAATCCCTTCACCGGTCTGATTGCCTAAGTGAATTGATGATAGTTCAGTGTCCGTGCTTCCATATGGAATTCCAAACCAATCATACTTCTCCTTCACCCACTAGAATCACCCAATTAGGGCCTATTATCCATGATTCCTAATGCTTGCCAACTCAACGTGCCAAGCTTAGGGTATGGTGGCAAATCTCTGATTTGGCTTCCCCTTATCTCAAAACAAAAAATAAAACATAGAATACATTGCAACCTAACATTTCACAAGGTTTCAGAGAGGAAATCCACCATGGAACATTAGGTTGGAAAAATTTTGCTCTCAAAACCCTGGTTTTTATGGCTCTTAAACCCCCCATAACAAAATGGAGTTTATTCACAAACTACAATGCTTAAAGACTCCAAATAAAAAAAAAATGAAGGTAAGTCACTAGACTAATAATCCATGTCCCTGTTTTGGGATGCTCGATCCGTAAAAGTCGTACAAACTTGCAAAGAACAACAAAAGCTCAAAAGAACACACACAAATGTGAAACCAAAATTGTTTATTTTCAACAAAACTTCAACAACCTTCAACAACCGATTAGCATCAGTCTTTACAAGCCTTATACTGGCCTTGGAGTATTTACAAACACTCACAGCTGATTGTGTCAACTAACAAACCATTGGTGTATGAAAATGTTGCAAAGTTGCTATGAGCAACTTTTGCGACTTTTGCAAATTGTTGCATAGGTGAGCGAATTTGCTCAAACTCAAACTTGGTCACTCTCAAAAGACTCATATGACCTTAACAATCTCAAAACAATATCAACCAACCCACATTAACCCAAAAACAACTTATCCTATTAAGTGCTCTACTTGGCACCCTTAAGAGCTCACAAGCTAACATTGGCCAAACAAAGACTCTTAGGGCCCTTAGAATCATTTGAGTACACACTCTATGGCCTCTTGGCCTTATTAAAAAACTAAAAACATGATTCCAACATCCTAGAAACAAACTCAACAAAAAATTGCTAAGTTCCCTTGCACCATACTCTCAAGGTAGGAAAAACTCAAGTCCCTTAAGTGGATAGGGCTTGAATAGTAGTTCCATGCTTGAGTATATCTCCTTCAGACATCCATGTAGCTTCAGATTTAGGGAGACCTGTCCATTTAACCAAGTAATCTTTATATATTCCTTTCCTAGTCGTTTTGACAATCTTGGAATGCAAAATGTAGTCCAATGTCACTGGTTGGCTTCGAGATAGGTCTTGTATCCAATCTACTTCTTCAATACCACTAGTCTCTTCTTTGTTTTCAGTTGATTGAGTTCCTTTATACTAGAACAAATCACATAAATTAAAGATTGGTGATATCCCAAATTTTGGTGGTAGTTCCACCTCATAGGAATTATTGCCAAACTTATGCACAACCTTAAGAGGTCCAATCTTCTTCATACATAGTTTTTTAGGTTTCCCCTTAGGAAGTATTTCCTTTCTCAAATAGGCCATCACCTACCTTGTAGTGTACTTCTCTTCTTGTTTTGTTTGTTTGTGTTTTGTATTTCTCACTGTTCCGCTGCAATGTTTTCTTGACTTGTTCATGGATCTCCTTCATATTCTCTACAAAGTTTTTACCTTGAGCACTCCTATGGTCTATATAACTGAGGTCTCTAAGTTCTAAGACACCCCTTAGATGACATCTATATACAATCTCTAATGGATTATGGCATATGCTTCTATTGACAGAGTCATTGTAGGCATACTCTGCTTGTCCCAATACTAGATCCCAAACTTGACCATGTTGTTTGGTGAGACATCTTAGTAAATTACCCAAGGACCTATTTACTACTTCAGTTTGACCATCAGATTGTGGATGGTATGCAGATGAAAAAGAAAGGTTAGTACCAAGTTTCTTCAACAAGGTGAGCCAAAAGTGACACAAATTTTGTATCTCTATCATTGAAAATGCTAAGAGGCAAACCATGGATCCTCACAATCTCTTTGAAGAATAACCCTGCTATGTAGGAGGCATCATTAATGCAATTGCAAGGTACAAAGTGCACCATCTTTTTGAATCTATCCACTATAACATAGACACTATCATATCCTCTTAGAGTTCTACGTAAGCCAAGAATAAAGTCCATACTCACACACTTCCATGGCCTTGTTGGTATGGCAAGAGGCCGGTATAAACCTACATTGTTTGAGGTACCCTTATCCCTTTGACAAATAGCACATTGCTCCACAAACTTCCTAACATCTAACTATAGTTTAGGCCAATGGTAGAACCTGCCAACCTTTTCTAAGGTCTTGTCAAGACCAAAATGTCCACTTAGACTGCCTTTGATGCTTCTCCTTGATGATATTCTCTCATAGAGCACTGTGGTATGAAAAGTAGGTGTTCTTTAAACAATAGGCCTTCCTGCAACATAAAATTAGAATAGGCAACATGACAAGTATTAGAAAAATTTGAGCAAACATCATATGCTTCACCAAAATATTTGTCACCTTGGTAGAAATATTTGAGGTCATTTAACCCCATACTTTGTAGTTGTACTTATTGAATGGTTAT
>NW_026730418.1:0-14000 GCF_030272615.1 Cryptomeria japonica
CATTGGTGAAAATTATAAATATGGATTGATAACTTTCAATCCTGACCCTTGATAACTCCTCCAATCTTGACCCTCCTTTGCCCTATTTTCACTATAAATAGAGCTCTCCTTTCTCCATTTCAAAGATCATCCAAGCTTTTAGTATCTCATTTATGCTCAATTTTAGCTTGCATCTAGCCTCTCTTTGTAATAGGAAATAATCTAATATACATTTTAGAGTATTTTTATTATCATTAGCTTAAATCATTAACTAGTATATCATGTTAGGATAGTATTCCTACTAACCTTGTCATCTTATAATCTAGTTTAATCCATTTTGTAGAAACATACATAAATAGGATGCATTCATGTTAGAATTAATCTAAAGCATCTCTCATTCTTGCATTAGTCATTCCCAAGTCACTTTGTTCAGTGATCTGAGAGAAAAGGCATTGGCTTGAGGGATTTTGTGAGATAGAGAACCATGGAGCCAACCTTGGGAAGTTGAGCTATCCTTCATAGCTCCATAACTTGCACCAAGAAGTCCCATGTGTGTGTGTGAACAAGTCTTTTGGAATATTTTCATATATTGAGTTTCATCAACCCGCTTTCCCTGCATACATTTCTGGCGCCCACCGTGGGGCCCTACCCCACTAATCAAATCAGTTTTTAAATCTAACCACTTTTGTAGGTACGCAGGAAATAGGAATCAGTACGTGGGGAACATCCCTTAGCACATCTAGTCAACATTATAGCACATCCGGTTCATTGCTCAGCATGTGGGACTCATTCCTTAGCTTGTACAGACTATCACTTAGCGCATTAAATTTATTAACATTTTCTTGTAGCTCTCGGCACGGGAAAACAATAGAGCAATGCATTTAAAAAATAGTTTAGTGCATCGGGTCTGTCTAATAGTGTGTCTCGGTTGTTTTGTAGTGTGTACAGTCCTTTCTGTAGCACATCACAGACAAATGGCAAAAATTAAAATTGTAACTGAGTGTAAAGTTAGATTTGTTGAAGTCCACAAAAACCTGTATTTTTCTAATTACCATGGTGGGTATTTTTACAGGATTTCTGACATCTTATTGCATTTGCTTGAGGGACCTTATGAGATAGAGAACCATGGAACCAACCTTGGGAAGTTGAGCTATCCTTCATAGCTCCATAACTTGCACCAAGAAGTCCCATGTGTGTGTGTGGACAAGTCTTTTGGAATATTTTCATATATTGAGTTTCATCAACTCGCTTTCCCCGCATACAGCAACATCAATTTCATCATCTCAAAAAGCCAACACAATTTGATGTACATCCTTAGCTCAAGTTACATAGCAAAAATAATGTAGCTCACTAGAGTAGACAAAAGAAGAAGAAGATATATGGATGAAATGATGTCCTATCGAGCCTTCCATCTAGAGAGGTAGTTTTATAGTACAAAGGAAATATTTTCTCAATATAGTTTTTCAACTCTAAATTAGCTTGACAACGTCAAGATGAGTATCAATACTCGTTCAATAGTTGTGTTTGTAGAAATTTTCAAGATCCAATGCACCCATAACACTAGTTGTATCTAAATCATTGACATCTACATTACCCTTAGATCTATTAACATTTATCATGCCCCCACCTCTTAGGTGCATCATGGAAATATTACCATTGCCCCTATCTTTTGGTACACCAAATTACCTCACACTCTATTTGTTTTATAGAAATAAATAATGTGTTTTATTCATTTAGCGATGAAGTAGAGTATTTGGACATATGAGAGATAAGATCCATTGTCCATATAGGCATCATATGTCTTCCATGGCTACTATTCCACTATATCAATTTCATCCACTATTCCATATATGTTTTTGTAAATTCATTAACCGTACCACCATGATTTGTTTCTTGGAGTTGTAGACCATTATTCTAGACAATAATTTCTCATCCTCTTTGTTATATATGTGCATCGTATTATAAGATAATAATTAATCCTATTATTACATTCTAAGTGTCAATTATTTTGCAGTACTTATTTTCTTACATATTGAGCCTGCTCCTATTCATCTCAAGTGGCTTGATTTTATAGTCATATTTACTTAATGATCATGGTAAATTTGACATGGTATCAGAGCTAGAATAAGAAAGCAACACCACACACTCATCAAGATTCACCAATTGCCTTGCAAATTGAATTGCTTCTAACCAACACACAATACCAAACATTTAAAAAAAACGCTGATCAATATGAAAAAATTAAGACTATAATTTATTACATTATAATAAGCATAAATTAAGAAATTAGATTAATAACTCATGAAATCATAGAAATTTCCTCTGGCTCCAATCTCATGAATTTTCCCTTGGTCCCAATCTCACTTAAAATGAAAAGCTATAGAACTTTCCTCTTGTCCCAGTCTCATTCAAAATGAAAAGCTTTAGAAAGTAAAACTAAGAAGATTTGGATAACACGCATGCAAAAATAAAGCAATGTACTCTACATAGTGGAGATTCGGTAACTGGATCGTATTTTACCATGTGGGGATAATAAGGGAGAAGGTTAGTTCGAAGCCGTTGGCCTGAAGTGGTAGTGCTGGAGGCCATGCCTGGAACGTTTATATTTGCCACCGTGATCACCACAGGGAGGCTGCTGTTGGGCAGCGCCTTCAGGACTTCAGGATTCGCATCGTAGATTTTGACATAGCCTGCGTTAATGCTCTTCATCAGCTCCACTGCTTTTGATGGCGGTGGTTATAGATTGTCTGCCAGCCTACCATAGTTGATTCCCACCGCATTCCTCAACAAAAACAGATCGGCATGTGCACAGACAAAAACAAATTCTCATGAAAAGCAAAAAAAAATTATGAAGGAAACGACTAAACAGATAGATTGACAGCATTAGTACCTGTATCTCCCCACACAGATTTTATCCCCAAACACGGAACAATTAAAGACAGGTGAAATCCACAAGCCCCCATTCTGTTGTGTGCTATGGTGAAATCCATAAGCCCCTATTAGGGAATACCGACTCCAAGTACCCTCCCTAAGGTATGGCCAATTTATATAATTCTTCTCCATCTCAAACCGGTGAAAAAGCTAGACTACTTTTCAAGCTAGCGAAAGAGCAATGATGTATCCATGGCTGTTTCCATGCAATAAAGCGTTGGCAAATTTTTATTTCAAAAACTCAAATTAAATGTGAAAGGCTATACGATTTTTAATGTAGTTCGTTTTCTATTTGCTGTATGAGTTTTGTTTCTAAATTTTGTCATCTTTCACCCGTTAAGTACACAGAATTGGTCGTGGTGAAGAGATATCCTATAAGGTATGGTTAATTTATGTGGGTGAAACAAATTTCTTTACTTGAAAGCTCTTCATTCCATAAGAAAAGAGAAAAGCGCAGAGGATTTGCTACTTTAATGGGATGCAATTCCAGATACTTCTCATCCTCTTCACAAGAAGGAAGAGGGAAATGAATGCGGGTATGACCATTCTCACAAACCCGCCAAATACGACACGCGTATAATGAAATGGATTTGCATCAAGTAAGCACAAAAAGATGTTGATTATATTTCTTGTAGATGTGAAGAATCCAAAGATATTGAGGCATTTTTGATGTTGTACATTATAGTCCTAATAAAACCGTGACCAATGGCTTCAAACCAAAGACATTGAGGCATTTTTATTTTTGAACAAATTTCACTACTGAAAACATAAGTCATATTTGATCTCATGTCTCAGGGCATGTGGGTGGACATCAAGCCATATATTCTTTAAATTTGTAGAAGTGAAATGATTTCTTCTTCTTAGTTCTACTTTGGAGGATAATGTCATACAAAGAATGAGGATTCAACGTTCTAATTAGATGAAGTAGCAGAGGGTTCGAACCCTTACATGATAATTGCACAACAGAAAAAAGGGGTGTCACAAGATGTGAGGAGACCCAACATTAAGAACCAATATCCACAATAAAAAAACTAGAACCAACAAAAAACAAAAAACAAAAAAAAACAAACTAACACCAAACTAGAACACACCAAAACAAACAACAACCCCTAAGAGATACAAATAGATGGTCTATAAACTAGGGGCTTTAAAATCCGCCACTCTTGGCTAATATCTTTCAATTTATCACAAAAGGAGATTCTTTTGATTTTTTCCTTTGTAGGAGTAATAGTAGGTGATCACAATTAACATTAATAGTTTTAATAGATAGCTCCAAGGTATCACCAGCAATTGGGACCTTCGTGGACCTCTTCCTCTTCATGTGTCTTCATTCAAGATCTTTTTAAAGGAATTGTATAGAAGGTGGTATCTTGATCACCATTTTCTTGCTGAGTTCCACATTCTCTTCCAGATTCCTTTTAAGCACATCTTGTTTACCTTGGTTTGCAGGAATAACCCTCACCAAATTCTTCCTTTCTTCCTTGAAAGCCACATTAGCACCTAGGAATAAGGATTAAATGTTAAGGTATTTATTTAATTTACATTTTAATGAGTTTTGTGGAAATATATTTGCAATTCCAAATGTTGTAATGTTTCATGTGAGGAAGAAGAAAATTGTGAGCATAGAAGTATTTGAGAGATAAGTTACATTTGGTAACATTGTTAGGAATACATAGATGGTTAATTTCAAGATGGTATCTAAATGTATTATGTTTGAGAGATTCATTTTAATATTACCTTCCTTCATATATAAAATAAAAATTAGACAAATAAGTAGTATGCTTTATTTAAATTGTATGCTTTGGAGTTATATGGTTAATAGTGTTACTGTGATTTAAAGGTGATTATTAAAATTGCACTTTTAGTTGAATCTAACACTTTGGTTTTATGATAATGTTCATTAAAATTATATTATCAAACGCTTGTACTTTCGAGACATCCAAAAACTCATATACTTGTGCTATCAAAGAATCTAATGTCACATCAAATATGTAAGGTCTAAGTAGAGTCTTATTAGAAGTTGGAGGAAATGGAGGTAGAAAAATATGTGTCATCACTACATGAGAATTGTCTTTCTCCATTTGTCTCCTTAAAAAAAAGAGGGGGATTAGAATCACTTACATGTCTATGAAGAAAAGAGGGGTCTTGGATTTTTACATAGTGTAAATTCAATTATAAGAAAGCTCGTGTGTAGATAGAGGAGCCAAAAAAGAAGGTTTTTTCAAGTTCATGTAGCCACATTTTTTTGTTTTCTAAGAGTGGAGGAAGTGATGTGATTTCAAATCTGATTGGGCATCATGAGCCAATGTGATTCCTCGTTTAGATTTACAAACTGGCTAAAAGCCAAAAGACATTATTTTAATGTAAAGGGAGTTTGTGAATCAGTGGATCTTTGATGTCAGGAATTGAAAGGAAGACTTTGTGACGTGAATTAGACAAGTAGAAAAGACTTTCTGATGTGATGAAGAAGATAAGAAATGTAATCACCAACTACCAAGTCAATGACGAAATATCTAATCAACCGTTGCAGGAGTGAAGTCATTAGCATGTTGTAATGCAAAGGACATTGAAAAGAAATGGGACATAACACACAATCTAAACTACCATGACCACTTAATGCGAGTCAACCTTAATAACAATAATAAAGTGAGATTAAGAGCTTTTTCAAGGGTCTAGCCATGAGGGCTACACAGACATAGGGTTTCATGATTCTTTCATGTCTACTGCTATGAAACTCCTCTTAGGCTATAGAACTGTCAAACTCCTCTTGAACCTTCCAAACCGCGTTCTATTCACCGTTACTTCTTTCCTCATATTTTCATGTTAACTACCTTAACTCCATGCATCACTCAAGAAAAATATATTTTTTCCCATTCCAACCGCGTTCTATCATTATCATTTGCTATTTCAATTGCAGACGATAAGTGCACGCCATCATGCAGAAAACAACTCTAAAATTTCAAAGAGTTACTCATCGTGTGGATGAACAACAGTTAAGGACGTCGCTCATTGCTTTTGGATTTCAAAGAGTTGAATAATTTTGAGATTTTATGTAAATAATTATCTATTGTAGGCTGACCGTTTCAAGTTTAGAATTTGGAATTCAACTTTTCACTAACTCCCAAAGCAATTCTCGTTCAAGAATCGATTGAACACCAATTTTGTATGGATTATTATCATGTTAGTTTCTTTAAGGAAATGTAATGTATCCACTTGCCTTTCTAATGTCTCTAAACATTCCATGTTTTACCATTTATAATGCAGAACTTTAATTGATGAACTAAAAATGAATCTCAGCATACATGAGCATTCTAGGATGATACAAATATTTCAATACTATTTTTTAAGAACTTTAAATGCAGTTATATGGATTAGCATAATAGGACATGTCCCCTTTGCCAAAATTAAGACTATAATTCATTAAATGATGATAAACATAAATTAGGAAGATAGATTAATAATTCATGAACTTTCATGATAAAGCTCTTAGAATTTTCCCTAATCTTATTCTCACTTAAAATGAAATTTTCTAGAATATTAGATATATGCATATGATATTGCATTAACATAGATTACATTGAAGAAAAATTGATTTGCCTTACAAAATATATGAATGGATATTTTTAATTATAGATATAATTATTTAATAAAAGTGCTTCCAACAATATTACATGCTTCAAAGATTTAATAGATAAATTTTAAAACAGATTTTCAAACATTCACTTTAAATTTAATAAATCATGTATTGACACAAACAATTAAAGTTATACATTACAAATATCTTCTTCCACATCAATTTTAAATTTACTAACACATACTATAAACATGACTTTATCTATTTAGCTGACAAAATGGCTGCTATAGATATTTTTAATGAAGAAAAAAATAAACCATTCTATCAGCTAGATAGCCATTTCCCTATAAACATTATCTCTATCTATATCATAAAATATGATATATTATTATTTTTGAAAATTATTTCAAGAAAATAAATACATCCCAAAACAGAAACTTTCACTGGGATGCCTTTATTTTATATTGGACATTTGTGATAGAAATGAAACAGACCAAAACAAAACACAAAAACAGAGCATGGAGAAAAACAGAGCAGCACATAAGGAAGACAAATTTTTAATTATCAGACCATATTTTCATTCTTCCTTTCATACCCAAAATGATTACAAAATGCCTCTTTTAATGGAGGTCTTAGATGTTTCGAGAATGGTCAGGAGGTAGCTAGAAACTTCCAGAATTTTGCATATAAAATAATGTTTTAACACTATAGAAGGTACGGTGGACAGGTTGGAGTAGATGTTGAAAACAAATCCAAATCCTGCTAATTCTGTAAACACTTGTGCATATGGAGCATGTGCATGGGGTAGGTGAGATTAGACTCCAACACTCCCCCTTAATCTCAACTACCAATATTCTATCCATTCTTTTGTTCTTTCCAACTTTCTTCAACTACCTTCCCTTTTTGTTTGTGATCTCTTCTTTGGTTTTCTTACTAACTGGTTGTTGCTATAGCTACTGCATTTTTCAGCATTCACAATGTCTTCTTTGTAACTGATATCCTCCTCTGATTTTCTGATTTCTTTCATCAACTCCTCTTTCTTTCTTGTGCTCTAGTTTTCTTCAACTGCTGCTGTAGTCTCTCAATCTCTTTGGTTTGAAGTATTCAAAATATCATACAATCAGTAGTTGCCTTGCTAGACAATGGTTTCTTTTGGCTGAAAACATTTTTAATCCCTTTTGGACATTCAAAGCTTTCATTACTTCTATTGTTCTTCACATATGAACATTTGTACAATCTTTTGAACATACCTATGAGCTTTTGCCAACTAGGTCCATAGGTCCATCCACAATCCATTTTTATACAGCCTGTTATTGATTCTTTCTTCCAACATATTTTTTCAGAATGATTTCTCAAACCACAAATTTTATATGGATGCAAGTCCCAACACATTTCTTTTGTGTGTCCTTCTCTATTGCAATGAAAACACTTTATACAATGCCTTTAATGGGCTGTTTTGTTTGAACTAGTAGTATCATTTTCTTTTCTTGTGACATATCCAAGACCTTCATACTTTGGCCTCATTATAGGCTCAATAGGCTCTCTAATTCCTTGTTCTTGTTTTCCCAATCCTTGACCTTTATAACCCATTTTCTTCATGACATTTAAACCAATATTCTTATCATCACAACTAACATAATTTTCAAACACATTCTCATTTTCTTTCTTACATTCTTTATCACAAACATTTTCAACTAAATCACTTTCACCAAATGATGAACACAAATCTTCTGTGTTATATGAAGCATCACTAACTAGTGGTTTTAACTTCAAACATTCATTCTCTTGTTTCAAATTTAAAATTTTCCTTTTTTGTAAACTATTTTCTTCTTCTAACCTTTTTGACATTTCTTCCAAATCATCAAACTTCCTTTTGCCATCATCAAATAACTGTAATTTCTCTTCTAATTCCTTATTTTTATCTTTAACTTCATTCAATTCTTTTTCAAGATTATAATTTTCATCTAACAGTTCACATTTTTCCATTTGCTTCTCTTTTAAAAGAAATATCATTTCTGAAATTTTCTTCTTACATTCCTTCAATTCTTCTTTTAAATCATTTGTTTTCTCTTTCTTTACTCTATCCACTTTACCCATTGAAACAAAAAAAATAAGAATAAACTTACCTTACCCTGACACTTGACTGTGTTTCTGCTGCTGCAAATTTCTTCCTTTAAACAACTCTGTACACCTTCACAATCTTTGGCCAACAACTTACACTTCCAGTCTGCTAGAGTCTTCTCTTTTTGGTAGCCCTTTTAACTGTTATGGCCTCCTTTAAGCTGCAACATCTGAGTCTCCAATTTCTCCTTCAAGGTCATCAAACTCTATACAACATATACAACAACTCACAAATATTTCTTCTCCAAGATCATCACCCAATCAAAACATAGATCTCCTATGCAGTCTCTTTCCAACGGCATCTTCTCCTCCTCCTGGCTATGAGTAGTTTCACAATGATTTTAATGATTGCAAACCTTCAATCTGTGATTTCCTCTGACAATGATGGCTTCAACTCTCCTTACTTTGATGACTTAAGCAACATCAATGGCTTTCATTTCATTCTTTTGCAACTACCTCCTTGGCTTGCTCATCGATGTTCTAGTATCTCTTTTTCTCTTTGACTTGTCTCTGCCTTTGCATTATCTCCACACAATCTGCCATTTCCAACTATCTTTGACTACTACTTCATTTCAACCACACTGACTTTTTACCAGATTCCTCACCAAAATAATTCTCCTTCATCAAATTCCATCAATAGTGACTTTTCAAACTGCAATTATAATTCCTTTCTTAGCGGGCTTTCTTTGCAGCTGGGCTTCAACGATTGCATCAAAGTCCATGATCTTGTAACTGCAGCGATCCAACATACAACATGTAGATTGAGTTTCACCAACAAACTCATACGCTCAACAGTCAACACATCTAATAGCTGAGAGTTTAGACGGCTCCCCCACTTCTATTTGCAGTGACTATCTCTGGTACACTTGACATCCAAGATCTTCACCATTGGCTCTGATACCATTGATAGAAAATAGGGGAGCAAAAATAAAATATAGGAGCCACAAAACAGGGCAGAATACAAGAAAGACAAATTATCAATCCATATTTTTCATTCATCAAAATGATTACAAAATCCTTTTTAATCAGGTCTTTAGAAGTTTCTGGAATACACCGAAAGGGGTATGCATGAAGAAGTATACAAGAAGGATCTAGAATAGCAATATAAAATTATATTTCATATTGTCCACAAAATGTGTGAGACACTGATGTGACAGGGAAATGGGAAAGAAGTCCATTTGAATCTAATGAAGATTTGCTTTGATCTTTGTCTTTAATGTAGAGGGATTTGCTTCAGTGTATGGATGATATGGAGGACACAATACAGACAGGGTAGTTGGGATTACTTCCAACACTCCCCCTTAATCACAACTACCAATATTCTATCCATTCTTTTGTTCTTTCTAGCTTTCTTCAACTACCTTCCCTTTTTGTCTGTGATCTCTTCTTTTGGTTTTCTTGCTCTGATACCAAGATAAAAAACAATAGAAAAATACACAGAAATATAGAGGGAACAAACAGACAGAAATACAGAAATACAGAGGAGAAATACACAGGGGAAGAGACAGGAGAGAAACCCATAAAATGGGCTCTCATAAAGACACAATCCACAGCCCAAGATTTGAATGGGCTCTAATGAACACAGGCCCAGTCTATTCTATAAATAGCCAAATACATATTTAATGTTCGAAGATTCTAGAGAAGAGTTAGATGCAGATTTAACAGTGCACACGTGAATAATGTGGACTGAAGTCTCTAGAAGTTACTCGGTGCATAGTGGATTGGAGACACTGTTTGGTAGGTGATAATTAATTTATCTCCAACAATTTGATACAGAATAACAATAAAAGTGTATGAAGTGAGATACTTATTCAAATTGCATAAAAATCAGAGAAACATAGTTTCTCTCAAACGACGGCTGCACATTCTATTAGTCTTCATATGCTGCTGTCTCTTTAATGTTAGCTTCGCCATATTCTCGCTTCAGTCTATCAACTGAACACAATAATGAAAAAACAGTCAAGTACACGTGATTAGAAAGTCTTGGATAGAATGCGTAGGGGTGAAAGTAAAAATGAAGATTTAGATAATACGCATGCAAAAATAGTGCAAAGTAAAGTAATAGCATCTTATACCTATTTGTTTCTCCAATTGTGGATCATGATCTACCGTAACTGTTTTCCCCACAATTGTAACTCGTCTTACATTCCCAAGCAATTGCGTGATCCTTTGTTGGGAAAGAGAACGATACGCTCCCTCAACATCAATTGTCGTGCGCTGCCATTTCCCCATGATATCTGCTACAAACAATTTCACAGTCCAGAACTCCTCCTTAATCTTCTTCTACAAACAAATGATTCTTCTTACAACATCAAAGGGTCGTGCCTGTTTATAAAGAATCACCAATACTACTTGTAAGATAGCGAAAGAACATGCATGGCTGTTTCGTTGCAATATCATTAAAACTAATTGTGTAGTGTGATACAACTTGTCATGTTGACCCTTTCATCTTTTGTAGGTGTAAAGACATTTTAATAACAGAAGAGTACATCTCACCGATTTTTCTTCTCCAACACTTGGAAGGAACCCACTAAATTGAATGAAATTATGTTGTCCCTTCATGCCTGCTTATGAGTAAACATTTTGGATGACCGTGTTCGTGTAGTTGGTTTTCTAATTGTTAAGAGGAAAAAATGGTCTTGAAGCATTATTTCTCATTAGTCTTGCTTCTCAATCTGATCATGGGGAAGAGTATCCTCTAAGCTATGGTCATTTGTGTGGATGGAGTAAATCTCCTTCCTTGAAAGCTTTTCATTCTATAAAAAAATGAATATGCAGAGGATTTGTTACGTTGCTATACAATTGCAGCTACTTTTCTCCATCTTCACAAAGAAGGAAGACAGAAAGAGAGAAATGAATGTGGGTATGACCATTCTCATGAATTTGGTCATGGTGATTTGTGTGGATGGAGTAAATCTCCTTCCTTGAAAGCTCTACCTTCTATTAAAATAAGAGAGAACGATAGAGGATTTCTTACGTTGGAATGGTATTGCACCTTCTTCACAATCTTAGATCTGAAAGAAGGAAGGGAGAAAAATGTGGGTATAGCCATTCCATTGAACTTGAACATGGTGATTTGTGTGGGTGGAGTAAATCTCCTTCCTTGAAAGCTCTTCATTACGTGTAGAGGATTTGTTACGTTGGAATGGAATTCCACCTTCTTCACAGTCTTAGATCTGAATGAAACTTGAATGTATTCATTCATTCTTTGTAGTTGTGTCGGTGCAATAGACAATGTCTTCGTATGACTGTCATGATATCGTTCAGAAACTTGATTGAAAATTCCACCCAAATCGTTTCCCATTTTGACTTTTTCAAATTTCAAATTTAACTTTGATTTTCCTCTTCTTTTCCTAGTGCGCAAGCACCCAAGCTTTTAAGGTAGTCCAGTGGTTACGTAAATTATTTATTTCAAAATAATTATGGTCAACGAATTTAAAATTAATTTAATGTCAGATATCTATTCATTAAAAAAATTAAATTAAGATCCAAATTTTTTTAAAAAAAAATTTCATTATAAGATTTTAATCTTCTTTCTAATAGAATTTTCGATTTTTTTTTTCATAAAGTACTTTAAATCTTCAACTCTTCTTTGTGGAGGTTGTTCCTCAAAGGAAAGAAATGATCACAATCAACAAAAGAGGAGTTGGAGATTTAAAGGGATTTATGACATCTCCTTTTTGTAAACAATGGTCAAACTCTCCTACTATTGGATTGTGAGTCCATCTTTAGGGATCTCCAAAATTTTAAATTTATGAAAAATATTGAAGTAAGTGATTTCATTATGAAACTAATCAAGACACCTTATTTTGCCTTGGAAGACCTTGTTTCCCTTTTTCTAGGTAAACCATAAAACCTCATTTGTAAGAACAAGTCAAAAAACATTAAGACTAGCAAAAAAAATGCACATAACCAAAAAAAATTCAAGGCAAGACAATTTGTCTTTTCTATCCCATCCAAGATGATTATGAAGAAATAATGACCAAAGAGAAATAAAGTTCACATTCAAAAAATTAATGTTCAAAAGTATCCACTTCATCACACAAAAAATAGATTTTAATTAAAATTCTAATGGGTTGGAACTTACCATCAACAACAAAACTTTTCAATAAAAGCAGCCACCTAAAACAAGCTTTCTTGGGCTCACCCAACTTAGGCCAAATATGAGAACCTACAAGATCATTTGGAATTAGGGTTAGTCTATCTTTGAACACTTATTTAACCAATCAAAAAACATCCCTTGTATCATTCAACATAAAAGATAGCTTCTTCACTCAGGTTTGATTAAAAGAAGTACCATCCTTATAATAAACCTTGTCAAACAAATTAGATTCATTTGTTTGAGAGATTTGATGCATCAGATTCATTAGAGTTTTTTTTTAAACAAATGGAATATGTTCTCTTCTATGAGTTAGGAATATGAAAATCATTCTTTGATTGATCCCAGCTCTTTAAAGAACCATTCTAAAATATATACTGAAAAGTTGAGATCCCTTGAGAGATCCAAGATTTTGCAGAATGCCCTTGAGTGACAACCAAGGGTTTGTCATTCTTTTCCAATCTCCACCAAATAGATATACAATCAACAAAAGAGCTAGAAGCCTTAAAAAAGGCATCAACATTACAAAGTAAGTACTTAACTTTCCTTTAGGACTTCCAAATGTTGTTAAACATAACTAACACAAAAACCATAACATTAAATTTACCAAAATATAATTATTGGAGATGAATTTTTTTTCATAATTTACCCTTCATTGGTTTAAAAAGAGCTAGATTATTCCTAATTAGAACCTTCATAAGGCCTAACAATCCACTTGACTACCAAATCAGCACCTTGGATCCTTAGATCCTCTAGACCTAGATACCCAAAAAATTTAGACCCAAATTATAGCATGTCTCTTATTTTTATCTTTGCCATCAAATCACAAAAAACAACTTAGAATTTTTTAGAGCTTCTCAAAGTAACATTTGGCAAACAAATAAGTAGAGAAACAATTAATAGAATGAGAGACAATCAAATTCTAAACAACTTGAATCCTCTCAATAAGAGAAAGGAGATGTGACTATTGAAAAAATGTTTTTTTTCAATCTTAAAATACAAATTGTCTCACATGTATTTCACAGATGAAGAAACAACAAATGCATGCCCAAATACCTTACCATATTATTTGGGCTAGCCCATTACTTGTTCTTATCCTTAATCGATATAGGTGGCTCATAATCCTATCTAATTATAGTACAAGTACTACTAGAGATTTTATCATTTGAGGCTTCACTAAAAATAATTAAAATTTTCACTGGAGTAGCTTGAAGGGGCAACACAATTGGTTACGGGCTTTGGGTTCATCCCATATAAGTGTCGCGATCGATTCTCTTTTCTTTGGGTTAAATTGTG
>NW_026730419.1:0-14000 GCF_030272615.1 Cryptomeria japonica
GAAACAACCAATGAAAACCCACAAGATGTTGAATGATATAATTTATTCCCTAACCAACACTGTAACATGTTGATTGGGAGACAAGTCCCACCAACATCCCAATGTAGAGATAGGCCTGGATATATGACTAAGTAACAAAAAAAAAACCCTAAATAACATAAAACAAGAAACAATGAGACATACCTACAAAATTTATCACAAATGAGGAAGGAACTCACTCAAATCCACAAGAACAAAAGAAAAGAGGTGCTTCACGAAGAAATTAAGTGATGAAATGATAAAAAATAAATAAAAAGTATAGAAGAAGAAATTAATTACAACTTGAAACCTAACTGCAACTTCATTAATATATGCACGTGTAGTATTAAAAATGTGCACTTTAGGTTTTGAAACCTGAACTACAACTAAGTGCACTTTGAGTTTCAAACTCCAATGTTCAACCTAGTAAATTCACACCAAAACTTTTAATTTGGGGTTTAAAACCCAAATTACAAGTAAAGCAAAAAGGAGTAATTTTGGGTTTTAACCCCAAAATTAGATAAAGTCAAGAAAAAGATTAACTGAGAAAAGGAAACGACTAAAACTTCAAAGGGACCTTATAAACGTTAAACACGTTTTTTGAGGTTATGACTAAAAAGACCAAAATATACCACAAGAATCACCTCAAAGGTTTTAGGCCATTATACGGACACAAATTTAAGAGTGCATCCTCAATTGTGGACTTACTTAGAATAGAGGATAACAACCATGAAAGAGAACACAAAATGAGTGTGAAATTATAGAGGGGTACAATTTATGATACTTCAAAAAGAAAAATAGTTTGGCAAGGAAAAGAGTCAAACTTTTGGGATAAGTAAGAACAAATTATACTCTCTTTGTGATACTACAAGTCATGAATCATAGAGATAGCTTCTAGATTTAGGAGGTTCTCATTATATGGCATCTTTAAAGTCTATGTTCTTTTTATTTGAGCATTGTAATATTCTACCAATTTTTATGGGAAATAATGTGTGTGTGTACCTTGATAAATAATCTCCTTTTAATCTATCAAATAACTCATAGTGATGTAGGGAAGATTGTGGAGTTCACTCCTAATTTATTAATCATTGCTAATGGGGTGGTGGATCATGCATCTCAATTATATTCATTTTCATACTTTGTTCCTATTGATGACTTTGATTCTTCAGATAATGATCACACTTCTAGTATAGACTAATTTTGAGGATAATTTTGGTTACTTGAACTTGGGTATTCTCACAAGTGATATAGTTATTGAGCCTTGCATTCCATTTCATCCTTCTATTGTTGTATTTTATAAAGCTTGTTTTGCTACATCTATATCTTCTTGTGATCCAATGCAACAAGATATATATTGTGTTCCAAATATAGTGACTAAGGATGGCTACTTGATAAACATTGTAATTTTATTGTGGACTTCTATCTAGCAGATTTGGGAAATAGCATTGACATATATATATTTTCTTTGATAGAGTTCATTCTTCTTTAGTTTTCAGGAGGGAACACTATAACCCTCTTTTCCATTCTCTATATAATCATTCTTTACAATTTGACATGAGTGTGGATACTTTGGACTAATATTTGGAGGAAGCATCTTTGTCTTTAGAGGAGATCCTTGTCTTTGGATCTTGTTCTTCATGCATCTTCACTAAATTTTAGATCATAATTTTTAGCAATGTGGCTTATAATGTATGATTTGGAGAAAGCAAATTTCAGCATCAACATGGGGACAACTAAGAAAAATTTAGAGACTTCATACATTTTGAGATATCTTCCTACATTTCCTTTCAGAAATGGGAAGACATCATTCATATACCTTTTATTTTATTTCTTCCTAAGAAGAAAAATTATGTTCAATGATCATGGACCATCTTCTATATCCAGTTTTGATCATCTATTGTTGGCATATTTTCTACTTTGAAGGGATCTTATATGGTCTTTCTTCTTCTCTCTTATAGGGAGACATTTTAATCGGTATTGGTGTATAAGGCTGCCATCTATTCCCACTCTAGAAGAATGGTGACATGCACTCCCTTAATGGCACTGGATTATAATCTAGAAATGACGAGAATAATTAAAATTATTGTCAACTACACGATAGTAAAAGTATCATTTATAAATCCTTAGGCAAGTTGCACATTCCTTGGTATTTATACACTAAATCTTCAAGGGCTTTACTTTTTATTGAGACAAACAAGGGTCCTTAGCGGAGGCAGTCGCTAGAACATGCAAGAATTGGAGCTATTTCCACATAAACCATTGGAGCTTGATTTTTGTAGTTTAAAAATTAAAAGAAATACTTGGAACCTCTATTACCTTCATTAATCTTGGATAAACTGTATCTTATTCTAGCTCCTTGACATCTATACTTGTCAAGTTTGTGGAGTTGAGCTTCAATAGAAGCTAAAGAGGTTTAAATGCTAGTATTATTTGGATTGGAAAGAAGCAATTTTCTAGAATGTTTCAATTTTCCATGAAGAGATTTCCCCTTACTTTTTTTTGCCGAGATAGTCTTCTTCCAAATGCTCAAAGGAACACAACACATTGAGAAATAGCATGATGTCATTAATCTCTATAAGATTCTCCTTCTTGAGCCTTACGTAAGGAGTTCCAAATGCCAACAAGTGTAGCAAGACATGGAGAATTTTCAAATGGGAAACATTGATCTTGTAAGGTAAATGGGCTTCCTTCCTTGCAAAACTAGACCCAGAAATAGAGCGTAGGATGGGAAAATGATCCGAAAGAGTAGTAGAATAGTTAACTCTACCCAAAATGCCAGAATGCTCTTGAATAGGCTACCAGTTGGGAGAGATATAAAACCTATCCAACCTACTAAACATCCTCTCATTTCCAATTCTATAATATGACCATGTCAACCAATTTTGGGCATGACTAGTATGCTTGTAATGAATTGGATCAACTATGCCAATAGAATTATGACAATTCAACAACTTTCCAAACTCTTCTATGTATGTTAAGTTTGTGGAGTTTGGGTTGACTTCCTGGAGGAAAATTACATCAGATCTCCATTTTCGGATAATATCTTTAATCCCTTATTTGTGATGCGGGAGGGAAATCCCCCTAGCATTCCATGAGAGAATTTTACAATTCAGGATTAACAGTAGTTTAAAGGGTTTCCCCTTGTGGCAAAGCTTCATAGCAGTTAGCAAGAAAAATAAAAAGATCAATGGAACTTGATTCTTTTGCAGAAGGTGGAGGGGGTTTTGACCTTTGCCTCAAATTAACTAGAACAATGGAAGTATCAAAAATTGATTCTTTTGTAGAAACTGCCACAATACTAGTTGAGCATAGACAAAGTAACATAGGATGGCAACTTCGCTCCCTAACACAAAACGTTAGAATTCTAGTCTAGGGTTTCACCTTTGCACAACAATGTTCGATCAACATTCCTCTTTTCACTACAATGTAACTTTGTTCTAATTACCTTTTGTTTTTATGTATACGAATGAATGAAATGCATATATATATATATATAGTTTCGTACAATTTCAAAGGAAAAGGGAGTAGAAAGTTCTTGGGCATTGCAAGAGCATGGAAAAGGCTTGATAATTTAAGTCTACAAAAAAAATAATTCAAAGAATCTTTAAAGAAGATAGGGACATGAGGATATCGCAGGAGCATGGAAAGAGAGAGCAGAGAAACCTTTATGCATGTCACATTAATATTTGCCATATCACATTAATATCTGCCATGTCAAGGATTTTTAATTTAAAATATATTATATTACATTAAATTATTTTAATATAAATATAATAAATGATTAACTAATTAATAATATACTTAATTATTCTAGATTTTTCTCCTCTTTTATTCTATAACAATAAAGGTAGAAATTCTCCGTGGATAGATAGGGTCATTCTGTGGTAAGTGTCATATTATGTTAGTCACCTATGTGATTTGATCTTGAGACATCTTTATGGGTACGCCAACATGAAAAATAATCATCTACACAATTCCTTGAGAACATGTTTGATTCAAATGAGTCCCCATGAGCCAAAATTAAGACAAAGCACCAACTTCGACAAAAAATTCAACAAATAAATACTCAACCAATAATGTATTTATAAAAAAGATTAGATTTCATAAATTGCAATATTCATTAAAATTAAATTAAGTTTTATCAAAATGTAAAACGTGATTTATTTTTTTCAAAGTAAGATTTGTCATAATGTATTGATCCCTTATAATAATTTTTTACATTTATTAGAGAACTTTGATGTACAATTTTAATGAAAAATCTCCTAAATTTAATGAATTAAAAAAAATAATGATAAGATGTTGACAAAGAATAAAATTTTATGATTACTTCAAAATTGTACTATTTAAATACATATTTTGAATATCAAAATATTTTTATTTATATTTTTTAACTTCACAAATTTATTTTAGATCAATAAAATAACTAATGTTAAAAAATTGAATTTGTTTATTTAAAGGTAATTTTAAAATATTGATTATAATTTAATAAGTAATATTTCATACATTCATTTTTAATAATTATAATAGAAATAATTTCAAAACATAATTTTACTAAAAAATTCATAAATTTGGAAACATATATATTCAATACTTTAATATACATTTTTACTTGTTACAATATACAATAACTAAAATTTTGAAATGTTTCTATTTTTTTAGGATTTTGAAAATAATCTTATTTTGCAATAAATTTATAATTACAAATATATATTGTGGAAAATAAAATTTCCTCTTTGGAACCACATAGTACTTTAAAAATCATATTTTATCCTTCAATTATTCTCTTTCATCGTGATTATGGTTCACCCAATGTGACTCCAAACATTGATGCAAATAATTCTTACACAATTGAATCAACTAATATACTACAACCAATAACATGAACTATGAAAATATGATAAATTTAATTTATGACTTAGACATTAGAAAGGATCATCTAAATTTGTGAAATTCTTTTAAAAGCCAATAATAATAATAATAATAACAATAAAAATAACAACAATAACCACAATAACAATAATAATAACAATTTTATTAACCAAACACCAGTGAGTTGAGGGAGCAAGTTTCTTTGAAGTTATCTCTAATGGCGGGTCTCCTCTAATATGTCCTGCTTTCGGTTCCCATGAAAGTTTACTCCTAAAATATCTTTTGGTAGCTACTTCTTGCTAAATGTTCATTTTTATTGTGTGTAGCTTGCGATGAATTTTGTATCGGTGGGTTGCGGGGGGGGGGGGGGCTCGAGCTTCTCAAACCCTCGAATCACGTGTTTGTGTTGCTTTTCTGGAAGACCCTCTGGTGGCAGATTCATCCTATCATCCCACTATTCCCCAGTACTGTCATGATGTTTTTGCAGAACTTGAATCAGGTTCTTATGAAGATAAGATTTTGGGTAGGAGCCCTACAAAGATGGGGAAAGCTCCCGACTATCCAATTCCTCCTGCTTCCTATGTGGTCAGTGAGAATAAAGTTGAGGTACCATATGTGTTAGTCAATATGACCATTGCTGAACTTAGTCTCTCCTTGGTAGGGAAGTTCCTGGGTTTTTGACCCTCTTTAGATTTGGTGAAAAAGTGGGCGTAGCCCCCAGCGGCATCTGCAGTACATAGTTAGAAACCACACCCTACAAAACCACATGTTAGATAAAATCACAAAATCACCTAAAATCTTACTAAGGAAGGTGATTAAAATTTAAGGGTAGCTATATGCCCCCACTGTTTCAGCTTGCTAATTGAAAAATTAGGGTTTTAGAAAAATTAACCTCTAAATTTTGAAATTTGCAAGAAATTGAAACTTGTAATTGTGAATTTGAATTTGAAATAGAAAAAAACACTCAGATCTGAGAATATAAATCAAAATTAAAGAAGGTTGGATTCACATCGGGTTCACCAAAATGTGTAGGGGGAAAGCAAAATCGGGTGACTAGGACCTAATCCCACTTTAGCCAACACATTGGGAATACAAAAAAGCCTAGGGAGATAGCTCATTTTGGCTAATTATTGTGAGAAAGAGAGAGCCAAGGATTATCTCTTAGGGTTTCTATTCCTCTTTCTGTAAATGATGAGAAAATTTAGGGTTTGGTTGATTAACTAGATTAGGAGACGAACAATCAAGCATATATGAACTGAAATTATACAAACTTGCAGATCTAAAAATGAGATACTGAAAGCATGAAAGGGGGAGGAATTTGAATTTGGACCTGATGCTAAAAACTGACCCAAACTTACCAAGACTAGGGTGCCACACCACTGTCCCTAAGAATCTGACAAAAAGCTGCAACTAAAAGGCTGAAATCTGAATGTCCTAAACTTGTAACCCTCTGAAAATCACTAAAAAGGGGGGGACCAGGGTTCCATGCCCCTATCTTGGGTAAGACTAGGGCGCCACACCCTTGTCCCTAATAGATTAGTGAAAATGTTATACTTTTGGGCAGTACCTGTGTCTTTTGTAGATCTCTAATTCCTTTTGGGTACTTGTTTTTGAGCTTGCAACTGAAAAGAGATGATTTGGGTGGCTATGTAGGGTTTTGCCTTAGTCAAACCCCTATTTTGGTGATTTCCACCTCCACAAATAGTCGATAATGTACTAAAAATGTGTGTGCTAGAACCTTGTGTGTATGCATGATTCTAAATGAAAAAGATAAGAAACTAGAGCTACCCTTCGCTTGAGAGTAAACCCTAAATGCATGTAAATGAAAATGAAAATGAAAATGAAAATGAGAACAGTTGATAAATGCTTGATGAATGTTATTGAATGTTGTTGAAGACTCCACATAAGGTTTTGTTTCACTACATAGAATTCTCCTTGTAATCGCTTCGCCAAACACTCCTTAAATTTGATCCTTGGATTCTTACAAATGAAGAAAGAGAACTCTTATGTATGAAACCCTAGATCTTAATTTTATCTTTAGGCTAACCTAGGATTCAGATTTCCCGCCAATTTCTTGGGGTTAAGAATTATAATATCATAGAATTGTGCTCCCAAAAATTTGGCAAAAAAGATGGGGACAATGTTCGCTTTCAAAATGGTCTGGCCAACTTTTCACCAAATTTTTAGGGTCGTTAGATACGATGATATTAGAGTGAATCCCAAAGTTATAGCTGATTTCAAGGTGTTTTTATATGCGAAATCGAGCTTTAAAGGTCGAAATAGGACATAATTAGGGTTTATGATTAAATGATTTATTGGAGGAATAAAATAAAAAGGGGCACACTTAGGGTAAAGGGACCAATTTTATGATGTGAGGAGTGATGATATGACTTTAGATTTAATTAAATTAATTAATTAAATATTTAAAGGGAAATTACAATGCAAGATGCAAACACACTATGGCGGGCGTTAAACAAAGAGTGAAATTGTACCACCTTGGCAAGGGTGTACAATTTATGACACTACATTTAGCCCCCACTTTAGCATTCATGTGATATAATGGGCATATGAAAGATAAAGTAAAGAAAAGTAAACATTCATGAAAAATATATATCCACAAGTTGTTGGACGAAGTGCCTTGCAGCATCTGTAGTACACAGTTAGGAACCACACCCTACAAAACCACATGTTAGATAAAATCACAAAATCACCTAAATACTTACTAAGGAAGGTGATGAAAATTCGAGCGTAGCTATATGCTCCCCCTATTTCGGCTTGCTAATTTTAGTGAGTTGAAATAGGATATCATGTTTACCACATCGAATTATGAAATAAAATAGATGACAAATGCTCACAAGAAGATTTGATACAAGATTAAAAACTAATGGAGAATCATTTTATAAGAAAGAAAGGTTTATTTTAAGATACTACTCAATGAAGAAAATAAATTGATGAATGATCGAAGACTTCCAACACCAAAGAGGAGGTCCCAATTAAGGATATGTACTTAAGATCCCCATCAGGGATGCTTGTTCCAATATGAGAGAAGGAATTCAAATATGAATACACCTCTACAATCAATAACAAATCTTTATAGAAGACACTACTTTGCAAAGGGAAATTTTAATCTCAAGAAGGAGAGATGAGATAGAAATAGGCTATTATGTTGCTTCCAAAAGTATGATTGCATGTGAAATTGTACCATCATGAATGAAAACATAATGAGCCCCTAGTAAGTGAGATACCAATGTCACATAATGATGAGCCCCTAGTAAGTGAGCTACCAATGTCACATAATGATGAGCAACATAATAGCCATTAATGTTATTTAAAGACATGATAGATTGAACGAGGTATTTGAATATGACATGTTAAATGCTCTACTTTAAGTGAGATTAAAAACATGTATAAGATGATGAATGTTAAAAAGTCTTTAGAACGATATGAGTTTATAGGAGAAGAATAGGCCACTAAGTCATACTTTTCTTGTACACAAGAAATATTAGGAGAGGGATAAGTGTAATTTATTAGAGCCATATTCCTAGAAGAAGGCATTTTAGAATGAGTAGAAGATAAAGCCTCATAAGTGGGATTAGAAATATCTTGAGGAGATTCATAAAGAGATGTGTTCATCACCAAGATTTCCTTATGAGAGGGATGAGTGTTGAAAGAAGTTGAAGATGATTAAATTGAGGTGAGGTCATCATCACTACTAAATATAGCATTCACATTTAGTGGTCTTTTAGATAATTTGGTGGGCTTAAAAGGATTATATCCAAGTCCAAATGAAGCTTCATGTGTGTTATGTTCGAAAGGAACTTTAATTCCTTGTTCATTTGCACTACAACCATTGCCATCAAAACCATTCTTAGCTAAAATGTGAAAACCAGGACCATAAAGGGATGCCAAATCAGAAAGAGATGGTGATGCCTCATAGGTCTTTAATGCTATATGAATTAGAAGAAGAATTTGAGGAATTGTTTGAATTAGAAGAAGCCACAAAGTGGTTAATTAGTATTTTAGACAAAGTAGGTTTCTCTTTAGGTTCCTCCTTATATTTATCCTTCTCAGTCTTAGATCCTTTTGAAGATACTCTATACTCTCCTACAAAAGTAGGATTAAAGTCTAGAAATCCCTCATCATCATTTGAGAGCACTCCTTTGGGAGAAAAGATATCTTTGGGAGGAGATTCCGATTGAGTAGAAGGATTAGGAGTACTAGAAGGAACAAGATCATTAAAGTAAATAGATGTATTTGAAGAAGTATAAGGATTAGAAGAATGAGAAGTAGTCGAACAAGAAGATCCAGATTTTTAATGGTTCTTGAGGATTGGTATCATCTAACAAGGTGCATGTATTATTGTTATAAATGAACTAGACTTGCCTATGCAAAGTTGAGGGGACAACTTGCATACTATGAATCCAAGGTATCCCTAATAGAAGGTTATAGTTCAAATTACCAAGCATGACATGAAAAAGTGTATGTAAAATAATAGGACCTACCTTAACAGGAAGGGTTATGACACCTAGACATTGTTTAGCAACATTATCAAAGCCTCAAATAGAAATAGAAGCAGGTTCAATGAGAGAGCGATCCACCTTAATCTTTTCCAATAAGTCCACACCATAAACATTGAGGCCAGATCCATTGTCCACAAGGGTTCGTCTTATAGCACTATCATTGATAATAATGATAATCATAAGAGGATCATATTGATGTTGGATTTCACGAGAAGGTAACTCATCTTGTGTGAACATAATTTGAGCTTTGGGTTTGTTTGTAGGATTAATCAAAGCAACCATGTTATTAGGTGTCACTGCAGGTGGGACATCTAAGTTTTTCAAAGCATCTTGTAACATCCCATGATAAGCAGGTGAAGTTTGAACCAAATCCCAAATAGAAATCTTGGTAGGAGTAGCTTTAAGTTGTTCAAGGAGATCATATTCCTTGCTAAGAGTTGATATAAAAGGTGCTTGTGGAAGAGTAGGTTGAGAGGGAGGAAGTTAAGCTGGGATAACCGGAGGAGAACTAGGTTGCCTATTGTTTCTTGTGCTGTAGGTATGACAAAGCATGTGATAACTCTCTCTAGTAATTTTCTTAGCATACTCATAAGGGCTCTTAGTAGGATAACCTCCTTGCACAGTAATAATAGGTTTCTTAGGAGTGCAAAGGAATCATTAGCATAACGACCTTGAACCACTAAGATAGGCTTATGTGGGGAATTTTGAGAAGGACAAGCACCTTGAACTGTAAAGAGGGGTTTATTAGGTGTTTCATTCACATGTATCAAATTGATTGAAGATGGTCTAGGAATATCAAAGGTGTCCTTATGAATTTTAGAAGAAGAATGAATAATATTGTTGGAAGAATTATTGATAGTCTCTTCTTGCACTAAAATATTATCAAGAAATATTAGGAGATAGACTAGAAGTAGGCATTGATGTTTTAGAAGGAAGGATATTAGTAGGAAGGGTCATATCATCCTCTATCATCAAAGGATCTACATGGGGAATAAACTTTCTAGGAGAAGGATCAACATTACTCTCTAAGGTCTCACCTTTAAGAGGGAGATCTTTGAAAGAGATGTCAACAATCTTACCTTGAACTAGGGTATCCTTATGAGTAGAATCGAGTTGAGGAGAGGGAGATGCTTTGTTTTTAGAGGAAGAATGATTGAGATTCATGGAAGGTGAGATTATATCAAGAGAGTTATCAATCATGATTTCATCCTCTTTGGCTAGGGATTTCTCATGGGGTAGAGAATAATCAACACCTTATTCTAATGGTTCATCCCAAATAGTGAGGTCATTGAAATTTTTTTTAGAAATATCTTGCACAAATATGTCCTTATTGTTATTGCCAATTTTGGGAGAATGGATAACATTGTTCATTAATTCTTCATCCTTAGGAGGGAGAACATCACTACATGTGTTTGAATCATATTCTTGCCTCAAAATGTGTTTAATAGGATGTTTAGGGGAGAGAGAATTAAGGAAATTGATTATGATTTCATCTTCTTTCACCAAGGCATCTTTATGGGTAATAAAGCTTTGGGGCAAGTAGAAGCATTTCTTATTAATGTACCATCTCTAGTTGTAATTTTGTGGAAGTGAAAAGAGGAAATGCCATTACTAGGAAAAGTAGGGACAATACCATCTTCTTGCACAAAATGAACCTAATGAGGGGAGTACTCTTTAGGAGGTACATTAACATCTTTCTCCAAAGATTCATGCTTAGGAAGAAGATCCTTGAAAGAAATGTTCATAACCTCTTGTTGCACTAGCATGCCCCCATTGGTAAGAACAATTTTAGGAGAAGATAAGTCAATGTTCGTAAATACCTTTTCACTTAGAGAGGCATCATGTAGGGAAGGTAAAGTAACACTAAGAAAGTTATTTATGATATCGTCCTCTTCCTCTAAGATATCTAGATGGGAAGGGCACATTTTAGGAGAGTTGTCAAGATCACCCTTCAAATATTCATCCTTAGAGCATGGGAGAGTTTTAAAGGGATTCGTAACAACTCTTTTAGGCACTAAATTGTTGTAATACATAGGAGGATGTTCTTTAAGAGGGGAAAATTGAAACAAGAGAAGCTAACCCATTATCACATGAATGAATCATGACAACAATTTTCCTCTTTCAAATGATAACATATGCATAATAGAAGGAAATGTTCAATTTTAACCAACAAACACACTCTAAATTTTGACTTAGAAAATTAAATTTATGAGTGAAATGAGTTCTTAAACCAGATCTGAAAGTAATGATCCGAATTAAGCTATCCACAAGTTCAATTTTGAATTGAAAAATTAGGGTTTTAGCAAAATTAACCTCTGAAATTTTAAAATTTGCAAGGAATTGAAACTTGTAAATGTAAATTTGAATTTTAAATAGTGAAAAAACTCAAATATGAGAACATAAATCGAAATTAAAGAAGATTGAAATTCACATCGAGTTCACCAAAATGTGTAGGGGGAAAAAGCGAGATCGGGTGACTAGGACCTGTTAGAGTAAAGTATTTAATTAACTTTACTCTCCTCTTAAGATTTCACTTTACGCATATTAGTCATTTAATAATTAATATTTAATTATTAAATGAACACCTTAGGGTTAGGTTTTCCTTTTGGTGTTGATCTCCTTTATAAGGATTGATCTCTTGTATTATTCATTCTCTTGATTCATTTTTCTCTAATAATAAATCTTTCACTTTGTCAGAGCCAAAACCCTTGTATTCGTTCTCTCTCTTTCTCTATGACAAGTTTCTTGCATGCAGGTTTCTTTGGGTTCTGTGGATTTGTATTTCTCAAATCCTACATGGTATCAGAGCTAGATCTACTGCAGCTTGTTCAGACTTTTGAAAGATTTTGAGATCCAGGTTTTAGTTGCATCAGATCTGTGTTTGTCTTCTATTTTTTATTTTGGAATAGGGGGTATTTTTTTTTTGGTGCACTTTGAGCCCAAACGGACCTCACCGTTGAGCTCGTAGCACCCAAAAACTCCTATTTTCATATAAAATGCATCCGATTTGGACACAGTTGCTCTAGAAGGCAAAAAAAATTTATGCCCCAAGGCCGTACGGCCCCAGGGCACATAGCACGAGGCAAAAAATTCAAAAAAACTAAAAAAAATTAAAAAATGCAGTTTTTTTTATTTAAAAAGGCTGCAGCCATTTGGAGGCACGCACCGCCGGTGCGCAGCCTGGCGGCCACCGCCGGCAGTAACCACCGCCGCACCGCCCAGTGACAACCGCGCCCGCGCGCCGCCTGCCCTTCGCTGGATCCAGCGGCGCTGCCACTGCGCCGCACCCACACCGCCACCCCCTGCGCCAGCTCCTGGTCACCCAGAGGACCAGGGGCTTTCTTTTTTTAAGCCCTTGAGGGCTACAAGATCCCCTCTAGGCCCTTTTGGAGCTGTTTTACAAAATCGGGCATAACTCGAGCGTCCGATCTCCGTTTTTCAAAAATGAATAGGCATTGGAAAGCTTACTCCAAGCCCATTCTAATGGTGTAAGAATTTTTTTATATTTCTCCAGTTTGATTGCATTTTGTGGTAGTCAAAGTCTGATGAGCCTTTTTGCACTCCGAAGGGCATAACTTGCTCGTTTTTGCTCCGTTTTTCGAAAGCGAATAGGCATCGGAAAGGTGGTTCTGTTCTCTTTCCAGATATATAGTCTATTTCATTAGTAAATTCTTCATGTGCTCACAATTTTGTCTCAACTAGTTACTACTTTCTATCATTTTCTGGCTTTCAGTTTGTACTGGGGATTAGTTTTTTGCATTGTGGGGGGGTGTTTTTTTCTTGCTTTCTGTTATTTACATCAGAAAACCAGAATATACAAACACCTAAACAAAACACAAAAACCCCTTCTGCATCTTCTGTCTAGTTCTGAAAGACCACTTAATAATAATTAAAACAATTCAGAGCAGTTGAGGCACAGTTCACAGGATGGCCGACAGACCTATTGACTCTCTCTCACCGCATAATTACCACACTTGGAAGGGTCGCATGATGACTCTTCTCCAGTCTCAAGGGTTATGGTCCTGTTTGCATGAGGTTTAGCCTTAGTTGACACGTCCTTTTGAGATTATGCAGCACCGGAACAATATGGATTAGGCTATGGGATTGATGGCTTTACACATTTCTGACAGTCTCCAATTTCATCTTGAGGGTTGTCTCACTCCTCGAGCCATTTGGACCAAGTTTGAGGGACTTTTTGGTACTGTCAACGAGTTCAGAGCTTTGCAGCTTGAGGCAGGGTTAACTTCCTTGGTACCTGATTTGTTTCCTTCAATTAAGGACTTTCTGATGAAGTTCAAACAACAAAGATCTATCTTGCAGGGTTATGGTAAGACTAAGACTGATACAAAGTGCATTTTCCTGATTCTCTCCAAGCTTCGGGGTTCATTTTAGATCTTCTCTTCGACCTTTTATTCCACCATGGATGCCTTGGGAGCTCGCCATGTCATGCCTTCTTTTGAGGTCTTTTGTGATCGTCTGACTCGTGAGCAAGCTAAGCTTAAGCAGTTGGATTCACTTTTAGGTTCATAGAACCAAGCATTGGTAGCCTAGTCCTCCAAAGGAAAATAGAAGCAGAAACTGAAGCCTAAGAAA
>NW_026730420.1:0-14000 GCF_030272615.1 Cryptomeria japonica
ACGGACTGCGAGTGACTCCAAGAGGACCTCCTATGATCTCTCTCCATCATGATTCCTCGGTATGTGGCTGCCTTTGACTCCAAGAGGACCTCCTATGATCTCTCTCCATCATGATTCACCTCCTTGATCTGATCTTAGACATTTGATTTTCTTACCAGTTTCATTTTCAACCATTGCTTTGAATAGTTTAAACTTTCCAAGTGCTTCTGATTTTTCTTTGGGAAAAGTAGCCTAACACATTCTAGAATAGTCATCAATGATTAGCATAAAATATCTATCACCTTGTAAGTTTTTAGTTCTAGCTAGACCACATAAATTAGTATGAATTAAATCAAGAGCATTATTGGAATTTTCTGGAATACTTTTGAAACTAGCTCTAACTTGTTTTCCAAATTGACATTCTTTACATACTATATTTTGAGGTTTGACAATTTTAGGTAAATCTCTACCTACCTTAGTAGTACTGTTTTTTACCATGCAATCAAAGTTTACATGACAGAGTCTCTTATGCCATAGCCAACTTTCATCAATGTGTGCAATCCAACATGTCTTTTCACTATTATTCAAATGAAAGATATTACCTCTAGTCTGATTACTGGTCGCAATTTCTAAACTAGTTCTATTCATGATTTAACATTTTCCATTTTTGAATTGTAACTGAAATCCTTTCTCAACTAATTGACCAACACTCAAAAGATTATGCTTTAAACCTTCAACATAGTAAACATTGTCAATATTATGCTTACCA
Organism: Cryptomeria japonica; assembly: GCF_030272615.1. Taxonomy (NCBI): domain Eukaryota; kingdom Viridiplantae; phylum Streptophyta; class Pinopsida; order Cupressales; family Cupressaceae; genus Cryptomeria; species Cryptomeria japonica. The sequence continues at coordinate 749 of NW_026730420.1, forward strand.
TCAAGAGATATTGAACCCTTACCTTTGATTAGGAAAGCTTTGTCATCTCCAAATCTCACTAAGCCTCCATTATATTCTTGAAAGTTCAAGAATTTAGCTTTTTCTCCTATCATATGATGTGAGCATCCAGAATCAATGATCCATTCATCCTTTACTTCAATTTTAGCTGCAAGGTCTGCTCTATCGGTTGGACTATAGTTGTTGGTTGATCTTCTATTATAGCAATAAAAACCCATCCATTGTCTGCTGGCTCCTCATCATAATCATCAGTCACTCCTTCATCAGCAATATAACATGATTTGTCTTTATTCTTCTTAAATTTGTATCTCTGATATTTAGGGTTAGGCTTGTATGTCCTTCTAGCTTCTTCTCTTAGTCTAGCATGTCTATCAGGGAATCTTGAAGCCATATGACCAATCTTATAATAGTTAAAACATTTAAAGGGTGCTTTACCTTCATACTTACTTCTAACTGGACCTTTAGGCATTTTTCTTGCAAATAGTGCTTCAAGCTCTTCAAGCTCTTCATTTTCTCTCCTACTTTCCTCAGGTTCTCTTGCATAAAAGGCTTTCCAATCAGATTTTTCAAATGATGATGCAGATGATGTTGATGCTTAAAGGTTAAATCTGTCTTTATAGTGGCAACGGGACCAAGTTCCTCAATTTCAAACGTTGAAAGTTTTCCAATCAATGTATCCCTAGTTACTGATGTATTAAGCATTGTTCTTAATTCATTTATAGTAGTAACCTTCATTTTATATGCTGGTGGCAATCCTCTTAAAACTTTTGAAACAATTTCATCTTGACTTAAGGTTCCTCCACAACATTTAATACCCAAAACAATTTCATTAACTCTTTCCATAAAAGTAGAAATCCTTTCATCTTCTTCCATTTTAAAATTTTCATACCTGACTCAGAAGCTTTCAAGTTTTGTAGTTTTGACTGTGGAATCTCCTTCATTCAGTATTTCCAAATGATCGCAAATAGCTTTAGCAGTTGATTTGTCTGATAATTCCATGATTTGCTGATCTATTAATACACTGAAAAGCGCTTCTCTTTCTTTGCAATTATTTTCTTCATCTTTAGTTAAGTTAGGTGGATTAGGCTGACGGAGAGTAGCAGTAGTATAGCCATTCTTTGTCACTTCCCAGATGTCCTTTCCAATGCAATTTAGATGAGTCTCCATTCTGATCTTCCATATGCCATAGCTGGTTCCATTAAGTTTAGGACTGTCCTTCCTGAAATAGGTAGTAGACATTGGATCTCCTCAAGCTGTTAAGCTTCTGCAAAAGAGGACAAGGCTTTGATATCAATTGTTAGGTCCTAGAGACAACTGAGAGGGAGGGGGGCTGAATTAGTTGTCTAATAAATTTAAACCAAAACAACCTAACCAATTTACTACTTAATACCGGTAAACCAGTCTGTTATACCGGTGGATTGTTTTATCAGATAATTGCAATACCGGTAAAGATTAATGCATGAAACAAAAAGACAAAGTCATCCACAACACATAACACCAATATTTGTATGTGGAAACCCTGTAAGGGGAAAAACCACGGTGGGAAACCTTACCCATAATTAAATGATACTACTGCAGATAGTAAGTGTACATAAATGGGGTCTACACATGCAGAAAGCCCAAGCGCCTAGAGCTCACTGCTCAAACACAAATGGGAGTCACACTGACTATAATTGGATGGTTAAATCCAATAAGAATGTGTTGCTGAAAATAGCATCTTCATATGATGGATTCAGTACTGATGTAGTTTTGATATGCTTTCCAAAAAACCTAGCTTCACCTTCAAATGATGTCTGCGTATAACTCTGCTTAATCTAGCATATACCTTCTTACAATTCCTTTTCGCATTCAACCTACAATCTTACAAATAAGATCTTACATTTATACCATAACCTAAGACCAATTTTAGTAGGTCGGCTCTACAAGATATTACAATAAAATCATTTTACAAACAATACAATATCTGATGCAATAACCGATTCAACATGTCGGGTTAATGCATTAACAACAATAATAAGTCATCTCCATAGTGTGTTGTGTTGATCTAGAAAAGATAAACCTACCGGTGTATAACTTGGACCTATTTACTAGTAACAACAAATATGCAAATACGAATATACCAATAAATAATTCTCCAAGATAAGATGTCCAAACCATGTCTTCGACATTACCAAGTGTTTTCCATGCCATTCCAAGTGTTGGTGATCATTATATCCTGTCGGTGTAACATATACCGATGACTGTGCATAAGTCACTTGCTTGCTGGTGAATGTTGCTGGATCGCCAAAGTTCTAGAGTTTTAGTAGGCGACATCAATGACAAAACCATACCAAAATACCAACAATTAACCCTCTCCTACTTTATCTCATTAGAACAACTTTAAAGATATTTTAATGCATTTGGATGTTTAATATTTTTTCACATTAGAATCAATTATACTATCAATAATTTCCCTTCCCATTGTGAATGTGTAAAATTTTGTTGAAATAACATAATTAAGTACCTTCTTTAAATGATTGGCAAGAAATTTCGTTAATTTTTTATCTACCAAGTTGCAATGTGATATGGGTCTGAATTTACTAAGTTGGGATCTTTCTTTCTTAGGATTTAAGGGTACACCCATATTATTAAGGTCTTTGACAAATATTTCTTCTTCCTAAAATCTTCTATTAATTTCCTAATTTCTATCTTGATAAAGCTCCAACATTTCTAGGAGGCTGGAAAACCATTAGGATTTACTTATTACCTAGATGTAGTTGGAATGTAGAATTCTTGACTTCCTCAATTTTAATGGATTTATTTATCATTTTAGTGTCTACCTCGATTAGGCAACATCAGATATTATCCAGTATTGGTTCATCCATATTTATATCTTGGTTACTCTTCTCCTTGAGTAGGATCTTGAAATAATTTGTTTCCTCTTGTTCCAACACTTGTCCTATTCATGCAATGGTGCCATTTCTATTTTTATTTCTTTAATTCTATCTCTACTTCGACATCCTTTGGTGGACATATGAAAATATTTTGTATTGATATCTCTCGATTTCAGCCATAGTTCATGAGACTTATCTCTCAAATAAATCTCTTCTCATGCTATTAATTCACTACATTCCTTTTTAATTCCTTCTCGAGTGCATAATCCTCTTTGTGCATGCTTGTCTATATGATTTTTCATTAAGTTTTTCCAATTTGGCCTCCGCTTTTCTTTTCTCCTAAAAGATATTTTTAAATGGTTCCTTATTCTAATTCTTTAGTTTGGACTTTAGATATTGTAGTTTATTTTAGAAAACAAAGCTTGAGGTTCCATTGATTTTGTATTCTTTCCACTATTCGTCCAGTAGATAAGGTATTTGTTCATCCCTCCACCATATATTTTCAAATTTGAAGAGTTAATTGATAGGTCTCTTTTATAGTTTGACATCTAGACATACTAGATAGTGATCCAAGGTAGAGATTGGTAGAATTTGAGCTTGTTTCATATCTAAACTATCCAACAAACAAGCCGAAGGAAAGAATCTCTCTAATCATTCAGATATGTTTGTAAATCCCACCCCAACTATTTGTCCAAGTGTATGTGCCATTGTGTGTTGGGTAATCCACAACCTTTATTTCCTCTATGAATACTTTGACATAAATTGATGAGCCCCATTTTTTATAACATATTTATACCTTTTATGTTGTTTTAAGCTCCTTTATATTTTCAAAAGATAGGATATTATACAACTTATGTCTATATTAGGATATAACCTTAAGTGAACCTATGGTTGCTTAAAGTCTTCTCGAATGGATGTCATGAATGCTAGATGAATGTGTTTTTAATTATGAATGGTGATAAATGTTATGTTTTAAGTGATTTTAAATAAATAGAGATCTTTACATGCTTAACCTCTTGAATGCAGCTATTATAAGGAAGGTTTCATGTTGTTAAGAAAGCAGTTAATGTAGTTGCCAACTTGCAGCAAAGTCGTGAGGAGATTGGATGTAGCAGTCCCTAAAGGAGTCAATATTGTTATAGATAGTTAGCCAATTGTTATGACATTTGAAGATGCTTTGATTTAGTCCAGGAGAAATCATCTTCTCATTCACCTACCATTTCTACTGTTGGATCAAATATAAGAAAAATATAGTTTGAAGATTGGTTGCCATGAGAAGAGCCCTACTCTATTTCAACTTTTCTATTCCTTATTTTCATGTTTTCAATAAAAGTCATCCTCCTAATCTTTAGGAGCAGAGAAATTGAACTAGTTAGATAATAAAATCTCTTCTCCCTTATAAATTCAATAAACCTATTCTAGAAAAGGCTAGAGAGTTAGAAGATATGTAATTTCCTATTTTTGTTGAACATCAAAAATAAAGAAAACAAGTTTATATTATCTATGTTATCTCTGTGAGTGTATAACAGAATTCTAAGTACATAGTATCTAAGCTTTGATTTAGTTGCTCGAAGAATATTCCAAGGGGGAGCACTTAGTGAGGATTCCATTTGTTAGTTTTCAATTGGTTTCAATTCTGTTCATAGCATAGTTTCAATACTTGACTGTTCATGTAGATGCAAATTTTTTGTTTTGTGATTGTTCCTATAATCAAGACAGAGCGAAAAAAATTCTTTACCGGTTAGAGTTTTACTATTCTTGAGTGAAGTTTTGTCACTATTTATGTTAATAGAAAAATAGTTGATGGTTTCTAGATTTGATTTCCTTTTGTTTATTTCGATAGAAAAATAGTTGATGGTTTCTAGATTTGATTTCTTTTTGTTTATTTCCTTTTCTTGATTTATACTGTAGGACTAAGAAACTCTTAGTGCACAATCAATTATGTCCCATCTCAAGTCATACATCCCTGGGTTGATAGGATAAAATGAGATTAAATAATAGAACTTGATGGCTACTCAGAAAAGATATCATGTTTCTGAGTTGAGGTGTTATGCTCAGTTGTCTGTCCACTATTAGAGGCCAACATAAATCATTGTTTTATTTGTTTTATTAAGACCACTATTATTTTAATTTAAATCTAATATTATGCTAGAGTTTTCACAAAAATATATTGGTTGTTCGTATTATTTTTTATCTTGTTTCCAATAGCTATTAATGTATCTTGCTTTTCTTCTATTGTTGTTTGACCATAGACATTGCACAAAGAGAACTGCATTCCTATGTTGGCCATTTCAACTACACATTCCATCAAATGGGGGTGGTTTTGAATTGATCTTACAATCATCTTGTTTGGGTTCCAAAGTACTCCCATGGTTCCTACTCTACCCTAAGCTTCCTGAAAGGAGCTTTTCATAAATCTATACAATTTCACAAATTTGTTTGCTGCAACAATGATAATATTTGTTTCTTGAAGATCCAAATATGTCTTTTCTTTTTCTAGGCGATGCTTCACTAAGCACATCTTGTTAGGGACACTGAGGTCCCTAACATTCCATGTTATAATTATCATTTTCTTCCGGGGGAGGATTCTCCAACTCTTGTTTTTTAAATAAAATCTTTGATGTTTGTTAGTGCCTTTTCCACCGCCTCCTCTTCTCTAATTTGTTTAATTGATTTCCTTCCTCTTTTCTTCTTAGTTTTGTTTGTTCCAAAGATCATCAGAATTGATTGAATAATGCTCCCCTACTCAATTAGCACCAATTCAACTCAATCTAAATCAATTATCAATTCCCAATACTCCCGGTCCGAGTTATTTTGTACCACTTTCAAAGTATATTCTTCAATTATGTTTTTAATGTACTACTTGGCTCTTAGGGATTTAACTTCAACAATGAGAGAAGCTATGTTTTGTCTAGGTTTACACATTGTTAGGGGTTCTCTTAATTCCATTGGTTTATCTAGTTTATATACAAAATCTCTTGAATACTTTATAGGTTTAGCTATTGGATGTTAGAATTTTCATTTCCCTCCAGGAAAGGGTTCTTATGTAAAACAAACTTATTTGATAATATCTCATGTAGGCAGGCGCATATACATATATAGGGAGATATATAGTTGGTATAACTGTATGATATCCAAACCTATCATAACCGCTAAGTATCATTGTAATAGAACATTCCATAGTTATGCCAACAATTTCACCCCCTTATTACATTGATCCCAAAACTTTCCCTAGGGACCTCCCTTAAGGCTTACACAAGAAAACATGTTGATTATATTATATGAATACACATACTTTAGATCATCTTCTCTTGAAGAAGAAAATATTAAACTAAGAGGGGATCCATCAAGTTGTCTCTTAACCCTCAGGAAGGTGTAGCTTTGAGTTGTGTTTTTAGGCTCTTAGTCTCGAACTCTTGAATCATAGTCTTGAATTATTAAACAATGATCCCTAAGAGATGAGACAGATCTGTATCATTGTCTAATGATTGCGAAAGGAAATAATCCTCAATCATATACTCTGAAGCTTGCTCGATAACAATCCATATTGACCTTAACACAAAATCTCAACCTATCTGCAAAATATAACCTTCACAACATATGTATTCTTCAATTCTATTAGCATCATCAAAGAGAGAAAAAAAAGGAAATCGTAAATGAAAAATGCGAAAATTGTTTCTAATGCAGAAAACATCATCTCAAAGTGAGAAGCTAACTTGAGATGATGCAAATTAATCCATCCTCCAATGTCACCGACATCCAAATTGATCTTATTATAGTTTTTCCACTTGATGTGTTTGATGGGTCTTTGAAGGCCTTATTCGATGCAGCAAAGATAGACCCAAATGTACAAGTATAATTGTATGAAGATTTATTAACAATATCAATAAACATATCTACATGATACTCAATAATTATTTTAATGTTTTGAACCGCACTTTCCCAAACACTAATAGTAAGAAGATGAATTACTTGAATGAAGCATTTGAGGAAAGTTATATCAACTATTTGACATCTTTTGAAACTTATTTGAATTGCATATTCTCTCACAAAACAACTTACCTCCAAATTACCATTAATAAACTCTTTATCAATAAGTCCATACTCCAAACCTTCCATTAGAAACATTAAACTATCCAAAGTCTTAGTCAAAACTTGTGAAAAAGTAAAGACGTTGTCAAGCCTAACAAAGTGTTGAACCTTCTTAGACACATAGGTGATCACAATTTTGATTCCTTGAGATATAGGCACCATCCTAATAGTGGCAGATTCATCTTTTCTTCCAAAGTGTTGAACCTTACACGACATAATATGCATCTGTCCCATTTTGTTCTACTAACGACCTTACAATGCAATGACCAGCATAAGAGATAGTATCTCCTCTTCACCACACGAGAAGGAAAGAATGAATCTCCTCATGTCATTGACCAAACTTACTTGCTGAGACATGTCATAGCATCCAACAATATAAGAAACACGTACCTTTGGTAAATTATAAAAGTATCCTAAAAGTGAAATCTCTTTTGTTGTGCTAGGAAATGTGAAAGAATCATTGTTGATAGTTACCCAAATTCCCACGCTACTCACATCAACGGGTGCTCTTACAATCCTATACCATTTGGAGAGTCACCTTCTGTTCTTTCTACATACCGACTACATCCTAATGCAGTGTTGGCATAAAAAGACTGATGTCCAACCAAAACTACCAATCCTGTAGTACTTAGTCTATGGCGAGAACATTGCATTGTAGGAGGAGACATTATTTCTTCTCATTCCATGCTCACCGCACTATGTTCTTCCTCGATTTGATTTCTTAGTTTCTTCTTCCACAATTTCTTTTGAAATGCCTAGTGACTATTGTATGAATACTTCATATACCCATTTTTCACATTCACACAACCATAGAAGACTTCTTTGCACACACCTTGTCTATGACTCCACTAACTTCTATAGATTGGTAATATTAGTGCTCCAATATTTAACAAAACTAAAAGGTAAATGTGCTTTTTCCTTCACTATTCAGGATAGATTTTTCTCTAGCCTACTGCGGAGTGTTAAATGCCATTCATGCTGATAGACACCGACAATCACTCAATAGCTTCAAATGCCATTCAATGGGAAATCCGTGTGTTGCTTCTGATCTTCAATCAGGATCGGGCTTCATACTCAAGAAAGGAGTTGATATTCATATTGGACAAAATGAGCAGGTTGTGAGGATGAATTTCTATCGCTGCTCTCAACGTAGTTCTTCGAGATCAACAACTACTTTTGTTCTCACGCCTTGCATCTCTGTCCTCTTCTTGCATTTTAAAACTCCATCATTGCATCACTATAGCAAATAGGAAACTGCCTTCAAAAATGTTTCATCGCCTATCTACCAGGCCAACAACTTCAATCACAGGAAAAAAGAAACGATAATTCTTTGATACCAAATCACAGAGAGTGGTAAAACAAACTTGATTGATATTATCTCATGAAGGTGGGCGCATACACATATATAGGGAGATATACAGTTGGTATAACTGTATGATATCCAAACATGTCATAACCGCTAACTATCAATGTATTAGAAATTTCCATAGTTACACCAACATCTCCTCCCATAATTTTTTACATTAGATCTTTGATGTTTGTTAGTCTCTTTTCCACCACCTCTTCTCTAATTTTTTTAATTAAATTTTCCTTCCGCTTTTTTTCTTAGTTTTGGTTGTTTCCAACGTCATGGCAATTGATTGACTAATGCTTCCCTACTCAATTGTCACCAATTCATCCTGATTTGAATCAATTCTTGGTTCCCAATCCTCCTAGTCCGAGTTGTTTACCACAACTTTCAAAGTATCTTCTTCAATTCTATTTTTAGTGTACTACTTGTCTCTTAGGGATTTAACTTCAACAGTGAGTGGACCTATGTTTTGTCTAGGTTTACACATTTTTAGGGGTTCTCTTGATGGCATTAGTTTAGCTATTTTATGTAGAGAACCTGTTGGATATTTTATAGGATGAGGGTATACTTCTTTCTATCCTTGTTCCTAGCCTTCAAGTTTGAGTCCTTAATCTTGTTGATAGTGTTCATATCATTACCCTCCCTCAACTAGATACTACAATGTTATCTTATGTTAATTTGTTTGGTTTTGGTAACTAAATCTTGTGCATTTTAGGTCTTTTCTATTAGTTATCTTCCTTATGATCTTTCCCTTTGCATCTTAAAGAAACAAATTTTTTCTTCCTCTATTTCAACCTCTTGAATCCAATGCAATCCATCTATGCATAACCTGATATATTTGGATATCTGTCTAATAGCTGCTATTTAAATTATGGTATATAAGTATGAATCTCCTTCCATTATGTCCACATCAATGTCCATTAAGCTGCCTAATGATCTGCCTACCTTTTTAGTACATGCTTCTACCCAATATTCCATCAACAAGTTGTACAATTGAACCTAAACTAATTTTTTATATGGTATCAATTTGGTACGGTTAAAATTTGGAAACCATCATTACATATATAGTGGAGAATCCCACAACTTTCTAAAGTTATATTAAATTATTCTATTTCTTTCTTTCATAGAAACAAACAATACAATGAAGAAACCATTTGGCATAAATTTAACAGTCTCCAATGTTTTCCACTTTTCTGTGATCCATGTTTTAATGGTTTTACTATCAATCTAGGTCTAGTGTATCAACATATCATTTTTAATTCCTAAAGCATATTAACATCTTCCTTGCTTTCTTCAAAAATATTAATTTTGTGATTGACCTTTTGATTATCTATCGAACATGTTTGCGATCTCGATGTATTTTCATTTTCAATTCCCTTCTCTAATGCACCATTTCTTTCTATGCATTGAGGGCTCCTCCTTTTGGAAGAGCTTATATGTTTTTTGTATAGCTAATTTAATTTAGAAAATTGTTAGGGTAAAATGTTAGGATAAAAATATACCTACTAGAAAAGAAAACCACAAATACTAAGTTTTGCAAAAACCTGCATTTCAAGAATTTGCAGAATCTAATTAAAAATTAAAGATAGTTATCTAGGTCATGAAAGATTTAGATCCTTAAATGCTTCCCCTTTTTTGGTATCAAACCAATTGTGATCTCTTTAAAATTTAGCAAAAATGATCACTTAAAAAATGTGAAGAAATATTTTTTCCATCTAATTATTTCTCTATTAAATCTTATTTTTCTTTTTGAAAATCTTAAATTTCCTACAAAGTCAATGCTCTTTAATTATATAATAGTAGCAACTGGCTCAATATAAGGCTTACAAGTCTTTCAATATTTTTCCTCAAAGGAGGTTTCCCAATACACACTTGGATAGGAAGTTTCTACCCCCATCCCAACTCCCCTAATCTAGAAATAAAGGTTGTTGGCAAGAGACACTGCATTGATGATCAAATGTTGTCATTGATAGAAACTTGAGTTAGATATCTAGTCTGAATTTCATGATTTATTCATACCAGAAGATTAATAGAGGTCTGGTAAGGTCCGATAAGGTCCCATGATGTTCGATGAAAAGAACAAGTCATCTAGTAGAGCAAATGGTATTGTGGTTAGCGATTCAATTGTGTTGAGTATTTGTAGTTCTGGATCTCACAGATGCATTGTGGATGTGTAATATTCCTTATTCCAGGTTTATTTCCTTAGGTGTTGTAAATTGAGTAAGCTGGAAGATCTGATAGACAGGTTTCTAGTAGAACAGTGTTTTGTGGTAGTAGCATGTGAAGATTCTGTGTGTGAATTGTACAAAGTGATTTTGGCAGTTGTTTACATGTTCGAGGTTGGTAAGTTGACATGTGGGAAGCATGTGGACAATCTATTTTGGTCCACTTGGTTGTTTTTGGATCAGATTGAGCCGACTTGGGTAACACTTTTTATGTTGCGTGTTGTGCATTTTTGGCCCAACCTGATGAAGACCTAATTTGATATTGCGAGTATATAAGATCGATTAATTTGATCATTTGTTAAATCGATGGTTATGTGTGAAATGTGTATGAGTGATTGTTGTTGGTATTTTGGTATGGTTTTGTCATTGATGTCAATACCTACTAAATACACCTACTTTGGAGATCCAGCAACATTCACCGGCAAATAGTAAACTGTGCAACAGTTACCGGTATATGGTTAACCGACTGGATATAATGTTCACCGGTACCTTCAATGACATGGAAGACACTTGGTAATGTCAAAGACATCATGTGGACACTTTATTTTGAAGTAATAATCATTGGTATATTCTTATTTGCATATTTTCTTTTACCAGCAAATAGGTCCAGGTTATCTAGGGTTACACCGGTAGGTTTATCTTTTCTAGTTCAGCATGGCACGCTGTGGAGATGATTTATTGTTGTTGTAAATGCATTAAGCCGAAATGTTCAATCAGTTATTGCACCGGATATTGTATTGTTTGTAATATATTTTTATTGTAATATCTTGTAGAGCCGACCTACTAAAATTGGTCTTAGGGTATGGTATAAATGTAAGATCTTATTTGTAAGATCAAGTGTGGAATGCAAAAAGATTTAAGGAAGGGTATATGCGAGATCAAGCAAGGATATACACGAAGACATCATTTGAAGCTAAAGTTAGGTTTTTGTAGAAGCATATTAGCATTACACTGGTACTGAATCCAGCATATGAAGATCCTATTTTGTGCAGTACATTCTCATTGGATTTAACCATCCAATTGTAGTTAGTGTGACTCCCATTTGTGATTGAGCAGTGAGCTCTAGGTTGTTGGCCTTTCTGCATGTGTAGACCCCTTTTGTACACTTACTATCTGCAGTAGTATCGTCTAATTGTGGGTAAGGTTTCCCACCATGGTTTTTCCCCTTACAGGGTTTCCACGTACAAATATTGGTGTCATGTGTTGTGGATGACTTTGTGCTTATGTTTCATGCATTAATTCTTACCAATACAACAATTTTCTATTAACACTGTTTATCGGCATACTTAGCTGATTTATTGATATTAAGCATTAAGTTGGTTAATAAGTTTTTGTTTTGAATTTATTTGACAACTGATTCACCCCCCCTTTTAGTTGTCTCCGGGACCTACAATTCGTATCAGAGCCTAGTCCTCTTTTTATAGAAGTTTAACAACTTGAGGAGATCCAATGTCTACTAATTATTTCAGAAAGGAGAGTCCTAAACTTGATGGAACCAACTATGGGATATGGAAAATCAGAATGGAGACACATCTAAATTGCATTGGTAAAGACATCTGGGAAGTTACTAAGAATGGTTATACTGCTACTGTAGCTGGTCAGACTGCTCCCACTACTTTAGCTAAAGATGAAGAAAATGATTGCAAAGCAAGAGAAGCACTCTTGAGCACATTATCAGATCAACAAATCATGGGATTATTAGATAGGTCCACTGCAAAAGCTATTTGGGATCATTTGGAAACACTAAATGAAGGGGATTCCATAGTCAAAATTGCAAAACTTGAAAGCTTCTGAGTCAGGTATGAACATCTGAAAATGGAAGAAGATGAAAGGATTTCTGCTTTTGTGGAAAGGGTAAATGAAATTGTTTTGGGTATCAAATGTTGTGGAGGAACCTTGAGTGAAGATGAGATTGTTTCAAAAATCTTAAGAGGTTTGCCACCGGCATATAAAATGAAGGTTATTGCTATAAATGAGTTGAGAACAATGCCTAATACAACAGTAACTAGGGATAAATTGATTGGAAAACTTTCAACTTTTGAAATTGAGGAATTTGGTCCTGTTACTACCATAAAAACTGATTTGGCCTTCAAAGCATAAATATCATCTGCTCCATCCTTTGACAAATCAGACTGGAGAGCCTTTTATGCAAAAGAACTTGAAGAAATCAGGAAGGAGAATGAAGAGCTTGAAGAACTTGAAGCACTATTTGCAAGAAAAATGCCAAAAGGCCCAATTGGAAGTAAGTATGAAGGTAAAGAACCCTCTAAATGTTTTAACTGCAATAAGATTGGTCATATGGCTTCAAGATGCCCTGATAGACATGCTAGACTAAGAGAAGAAGCTAGAAGAACATACAAACCTAATCCTGAATATCAGAGATACAGATTTAAGAAAAACAAAGATAAATCTTGTTACATTGTTGATGAAGGTGTAACTGATGACTCTGATGAGGATCTAGCAGACAATGGATGGGTCTTTGTTGCTATAATAGAAGATCAACCGGTGCCTATTCCTCAACCGGTAGAACAAGCCCTAGCAGCTAAAGTTGAATCAAAGGATGAATGGATTATTGACTCAGGATGCTCCAATCACATGACTGGAGATGAAGGTAAATTCTTGAACTTTCAAGAATACAATGGAGGTTTAGTAAGATTCGGAGATGACAAGGCCTGTTCAATCAAAGGTAAGGG
>NW_026730421.1:0-14000 GCF_030272615.1 Cryptomeria japonica
CTGCTGCCCCACACACGGGGGGCTTATTCTAGCTTATTCTAGCTCGATTCTAGAACTATTTGAGATTGCAAGCTGAGTAATTTGTCGCATCCATAGAATTGTAGGGCACTTCAGTCAAGAATTCACTGCTCGCCCTACAATTCTATGGGACTGATTAATAAAGAGGGTTCTATATCTTGCTTTCATTAGCGCGATTCTATATCTATTTGAGCGTGCAAGCCCCTACCATTCTAAAGGGCTAGCCCCCTACCCCTACCCCCTACTATTGTGCCGGGCCCCCTTTCAGATTATTGTAAGGGCTAGCAAGCCCCTACAATTCTATGGCCCGCCCAATTCGGCTGGGGCGCATTCCCTTTAGAATAGTAGGGCCCAGCCCCCCTACAATTCTATGGGGGCATAACCGGGCGAGCTCGGAGTTTTCTAGCCCCATAGAATTGTAGGTCGAGTGCAAGTTTCTTAATGAACGCATTAATTTACCCCAGCCGAATTGTAGGGGCATCAGTTCATAACTATACCCCTGCCCTCGACCTACAATTCGGCTGGGGCTAGAATCGAGCTAGAATAAGGTGGGGGGTTAAGGGCTTACTCTAGCAGGCTGATGCCATTGACGTGGGAGGGAATCATAGGGTTCCCGATGCCACGAGTTCTCGAACTATTGGAAGGAATGCAAGGCGAGTTGCTGGCTTTGCCACTGCTATTGATGCTGCACCTGGAGCTGGTTATGCAAATGCTATTCAAAGAAATGGTGCTGGGTAAGCTGCTACCCTTGCTTCTTACTCTGCTGCTACAGATGGTAGCTCAGATGCTGCTACTGGTACTGGATATGCTATTGGATCTGCTTATGTATATGCTCTATAGGTAAACTGATAGTACTGGTGCTTCATCTACTGAATATGCTAATGGATATGCTTATGCACCTGGGCCTGGGTATCGATCTTATAGACGTCTATTCGGTGCTGGATAAACAACTGCGAGTGCTGCTTCAACAGAATCAACAACTGGTACGTATGCTGCTGGTGGATAAGCTATATATGCTGCCGGTGCTGGATCAAGCACTGGATATGGTTAATCAGCAGAATCTCCTGCTTAGTTGACTGAATCTACCGAGTAAACTGTCTATGCCTTTGCCTCTGCTACCCGCTATTTTTGAGTTTCGAGAGATGCCTGTGCCCATGCTACTGAATACGCTATGGGGTATTCAATAGCTGCGGAGTCAACTGCTTCAACAGCTGCTGAACCTGGACCTAGAACTGCTGTTACTGCTGGTGCTTACCTTGCTACTGATACTGGGTCTCGATCTACGACAGGAGCTACTGTATATGCGAACGGGGGTCTGGATCTCGATCTTCTGCTTCATCGACTTGTTTACGGCTGTTACGAGATCTGGGTCAATAAACTATCGGCTAAGCTGCTTGTTAAACTGAAGATACGGGTACTGGTTCATCTACTGAATCTACTGGATCAACTACTACTACTACATATGTTACCTATGCCTATGCTGTTGGTGGTGCTGGCTCAGCTCATGACTTAGATGCTTCCATTACTGATGCTGGTGCTAGATATACTGGGTATGCTTCTGCCCTTACTTTTGCCCATAGAAGAGTAGGGGCCGTAGGTGAGGGTGAATCTACGCGAGTAGGGGCATTGATCGATCACATGCATTGTACATAAAAGCAAGCGCGCATTTACCTACTGAATCGACCACTGCTGCTGGGTAACCGGCTTCATCTCTACTGCTGCGGGCGGCCCCTACTATTCTAAGGTAGATCTCAACATCGCCTACTATTCTAAAGGGCGGCAGGTACAATCTCTTTGGAGAGCATGGGTGGTGGGGTTGGGGCCTTTGGCCAGTCCCGAAGGGCATGGTCGGTGGGGTTTGGGCCTAGCGGACCATCCTTTCTGGAGCCCCCGATGGAGCAACTGCTAACGAGACTACCCTGCAGGGGGAGCCGTCCTACCTATAGTTGAAGCTCGAGGACCCCGGCCCTCAACCGTCTATTAGTTCTAGCCCCGGCATCAGGGAGAAAGAACTATTTAGAGGATGCTCATGCTCAGGAGGAGCACTATTCTATTCAACGAGCCCTACAATTCTATGGGAGGAATGAGGCAAGAAACAAAATAGGAGTTCAGGATGGATGTAACTCTAGTAGTTGGAAGGTTACCCTCATTGACTAATCTAGCTCCGGCCATCCTTTCTTTTCTTTGATTAGCCTAGCTTTCTTCCATCCGCACACCCCCGAGTAGTGTCCTCACCCCTGCACGCCCGATGGAGCTTTCGAACTTTCTTGCCCAACTAACTTTCTTTCTGTCCAGTGCATCCTTTCCGGAAGGCCTTCCCTTCATTGTTGCTGCTCCTCAGGGACCCATACAACTAATTGGTAGGGAGGGCCCCTACTATTCTATGGTAGAGCGGCATCTGATCAGGGATACGGTGGAGCTACAGCCCACACCCCTGCACGGGAGCGGAACAACGGCATCCCATAGAATTGTAGGGCGGAGGTATGGGCAAGCGCCGGGTGGGAGGCCCCTACTATTCTATGGGAAGTTTCTATCCGGAAGGAACCATGCATCCGGAACCATGCATCCGGAAGGAGGTCCCAACTAGAGTTGTTACCCGTGGCCATCCGGAGGTGAATTCTACAGCCGGGTAGGATGAAGTTTCATGCCCCCCGTTATCGCATTGTTGGCCAGGGGTGGGAACTTAGGAGGATATTAATAGCCTCCCTCGTTAATTAAGTTTTCCATCCTTGGGGGTGTAGGCCGGGAGCGTAGGGGACAGTCGTTATCGCCAGAACGGGTGGGTGGGGATTCTAGTGGTGGGTGGGAGGCCCCCCCTATTCTAGCAGGCTTATGAATCAAGAGGTAGATTAGAACCATACTAGCTAAGGGCATGTTACGTATAGAATCGAGATGCGGTCAACTATCGGGTGGGAGGGATAAGAGAGTCTATATTCGGCAATGAAGACGATTAATAGGCCGGGGTAGGGGCGCATCGGATGGATAGGTAACAGTAGGGCACTGCTCGAATTAAGTCTAGTCGGTATCTCGAAAAAAGAGCTTTGTTCTTGTGCGTGCCCGCCATTACTCATAATCTCAAGGTTCATCACCCAGAGTGAGTGTAACACCCCCCGGATCCTCCTTGAAAGAGGAGCCCGACCCCCATAGAATTGTAGGGGAACAATTTGCCGCTGTTCCCTCATGCCAAATCCTCCCACCCACCCTTTCTCACTATATCCGGGGGTAAGATTGCCCATAGAATAGTAGGGGCTTCACCCCGGGCAACTACTAGAATTCCCCTCCCCACAATAACTATTCCCTCCCACCCGTTCCTATTGTCCCACCCACCCGCCAGGGCCCTACGGGGAGGTAGATGCCGTTGATTGGGTTGGGTGGGAGGGAATTAGAGGGTCCTATTTTGTTGAGTTGGGCCTTAAGATAAAGATCTAGCGGTCAATCAATTCCGTAAGCCGACATTGGATAGTTCAGATAGTTGGCTAATGCTAATTCCTTGGAAGCCCTACTTTCCTAATCCCGGATCCGGGCCCTACTGTATCTGCTGGGATCCGAGCAACTATAGTTGATCCGGGCGAACCAAGCAAAGAGAGAGTGGTACCGCCCGCCGATACAGTGTTATGCCATCGCTATCCGGTTTTCAATGGATGAACGGCAACAAAAGGTGATTCCTTGTCCTGTGGCCTACTTACCTCCAAACCTAGCAGGACTCGAACCAACCTACCTGCATCCATATTGGTTGGATTGGGCCCTCTCGACAGACTATCCCACCCAATCGACTAGACACTAGACGAAAGGACGCCGCCTTCTCTATCCAATCGACGAGATGCCTCCCTCACACTAGAAACGGGCTCGACGATGCTAACCCCCGGGGGCCGATCGATGCTAACCACTAGACGGACTAGAATACACCTACCTACCAGACATGGTGGGCTCGACATGGTCCTAACCACATATCAATCTTCCCGGGCCCCTACTATTCTAAGGGCCCTACTATTCAACTATAATGGGGGGGTGGGGGGGGGCTTAATTAATCAGCCTGCTACAATAAGGAATTGTAGTTGTCGAGCGCCCGTCGGTCGGTCTAAAGCGATCGATCGGTTGCCTTCTTTAGGAGTCGACCCCGACGGCAGCAGAGGTTCTGCATTCTATACGTAACATGATATCGTACCCCTACCTATATAGCCATCACATGACATTGCATTAGATAGACACTCGGGGGAGGAGAAGGAAGGACCAACTTCGCCCATTAGAATAGTAGGGCAATTCCTTATTCTAGCCCCCTACCGGGTAGCGGGCTGATTAATTGACTAATTAATAAAGTGGGAGGGCCCCTCAAATTCTATGGTAGTTGCCTTACTCTAGCTAAGTACATTAATTAGAGGAGATAGGGGCTCAGGAACCGGATCTGAAACGCGCTATAGATCTCGATCTGGAGAACGAATCGAACTATAGTTGGATCTGCTATTGGTGGTTCGTGCCCAACAGGCTCTGTATCTGCATTTTATGTAACCATATATGGAACCGCATCTAGAATTGAGCGAAGGGATGCCCCCACTGCTTGATCCACTGGTAGGTTCGCTTATCCATCGGCAGACACTACGCATGGGTGGAACACACTACAGGGCTTTGACTTCCCGCCGCGTGGGTTAATCTTTCATAAAAAAGCACCTGGTGCTCCCTGAGCCCGAAGCCCCGCACTCCTTACTACGGAACGTTTATCACTACCTAGAGCTTCCCGATCCAAGGTTGCTCTGCTCGCACCTCCCGGTTCACTAGGGGTTGACAAGGACATGGGATTGAGTCGTCCCAATCCTACCTTAGTCTACGTGGTTGGTAGATTGCACCTGGTTCATCACGGCCTAGATTGAGTGCTTTCATTCATTACCCATGCATATTACCAGACCGGATAGTGAAACTTGGCATCGAGCTACGAATCACTTCTTACTCGACAACTATAGTTGTGGCGTGATGCTGCTGGGCATGGTCCTCTATATGATGACTTCTCGTACCGTTCCCCTCGCGGCTCTCGATCTCGATATGGAACTGCCTTGGTGAGCTCCGTTCTGTCTATTGTTAGGGGGTGAAGCTTCGTTATGTTGTGTACAGGCGCTCTGTGTTAACCCGTCCGGTGCGCAGCAGTATGCCTGTGTGGGTGGTCTCCACGCGGTCTGCTGTTGGGCTTTTTCCGCTCTAAGCACCAACTCCCCCTACTATCTATAGGGCTATGGCTTTGGAATTGGATATGAATCTGGACAAACTTGAACCCGAACTGTTAGCACTAGATCTGCTTCCACTGATGATGCTTACACCTTACCATCAATTGGACCTGCTTCCACCTATGCCTCTGTCGCTTCTAATGGATCTATTGGGTCAAGTTCATCAGCTCGGGCAACTGGATCAACAGGTGCTTTCACTGCATCAACTGAGTCAAGGTAAACCACTGAATCAACGGGCTGTGCTCCGATCGATAGTTTCGTGACAGCGCTATAATTCCGCCTTAGAATAGTAGGGCCCTTAGAATAGTAGGGGCCCAACTTGGGCACCTTATATTCCTGGGCACCTTCTATGGGTGGGTGGGAAACTCTAGTTGCCCCGGACCAAAGTTGCTTATTCTAGCAGGTTTCTTAATAGGACTAAAGTTGCCCGTTACTCTAACAAGCTGATTAATTTGGGATGGGTCGGCCCCTACTATTCTATAGGCTAGTCGGTAGATGCCATTGGTGGGTGGGAGGATATAGGATTACGGGTGGGAGGAATAGCTATATATCCAACTAGAATTCCCTCCCCCCCGGGCCCCTACTATTCTAAGGGGCCTAAGGCGAGAAAGGAACGGGCAAAAATGGCGAAAACGGTCATTTCGACATTAATAAGCCTGTTAATGGCATCAGCCTTTAATTGAGGGGTATAATCCCTTACTCCCTCATCTTCACTGCTCAGATCTTCCTCTTCTGGGTGACTGTTGTCCCATATGGTGTCGAAGGTGTGATCATCGGGATTTGCATCATAGGCTAAAGCCACTCAAGATCATTGCAGCAAGCGGGCATCCTATCTCCGGGGGCCCCTACTATTCTATGGGCAAT
Organism: Cryptomeria japonica; assembly: GCF_030272615.1. NCBI lineage: Eukaryota > Viridiplantae > Streptophyta > Pinopsida > Cupressales > Cupressaceae > Cryptomeria > Cryptomeria japonica. The sequence goes on from NW_026730421.1 coordinate 6,096, forward strand.
ATTACGTAGTTGCGAGCAAGAAGAATTGGTGAATCGAGTATCAATCGGTGAATCAAACCATTATATCAATTGGTGAGAAGTTAGAAAGTTCCTCCCACCCGAAAAAAGAGGTTTCCACACACCCCTGATTAACAGAATGGATCACCCACCTATAATGACCGATCAACGGATCAACTATTGAAAGCCGAGTAGGGCTCGCCCACCGCTATCTCTCGTGCTGGCCCCTTCGGCCAAGGCGCTTCGTTGGTTCGCGAGTTTGTAAAGAAGGGCGCCCCGATCCACTTCTATCTCGTTTGTCCCACCCCCATTCATATGGATTGGGTTGCTCCTCGGCATATAGGAGGAGGGGGTGTTCAAATGGGCTCTGTTAGTGATTGGCCTGTTCGATCCGTGATTGAGTAGACAAATCCCCTGCCAGCGTAGGGGCGAAGCGGGGTGGGAGGGAATCTATAGTTGCGGTCAACTCTATTCGATCGAGCGGGTATGGATATAGCGCCCGTGGTCAACTATATGAGGAGGGGGTGTCGATGTCCAATTCCTCCTCTTATTAATTAGCCTGCTAGAGTAAGGGTGGGTGGGTGGATAGAGTTCCGGGGGCGCCCTGCCATATTGAAGCATTTTCACCCCGCTGAGTGCCCAATCATCTATTTCTCCCTCGTTATGCCTGTCGTTTCATCCCCATCTAACCATGCCTGCCCGGTTACTCAAAAACTTTGTCAAATGAGTGAAATGGCTTCCTGGTGAACTGTAAAAGAATGTATAATGGGAACTATAGACGTGTAACGTAGTAGATAGCCGAGGTGTACCGCCCCTACTCGGGCGTCGGTATATAATGGTAACGCTGTCGCATGGGGAGGATGTTAGACGTCTTTCGGTCACTAGAGAGGTGATTCTTTCTCGTATTCGGGAGCTGTTTGATTGCAAGCGAATAGTGATAGGTCGGGAGCGTCATATGTGTGGTGGTTGGCTTCTCGATAGTAGGGCTTCAGCCAGAGGACCCTACCTATTCTAGCAGGCTGATTAATTACAGTGTGCATTCACGCATGAGGCAACTATGATTCCCTCCCACCCGGGGATTCTAGTGGTGGGTGGGAGAACCTACGGGGCGAATAGGCAACCTCTAGCAGGCTAATGTTGGCTACCCCTACCCCTGGAAAGGAATACAGTTTGAACTGAAACCCAAACGCAAGGAGGGAAGCCCCTAACCTGCACAAGAATCGGAAGGAAGGAAACCGGGAGGGTAGTTGCTGGCATCCCAACTTTATGGTTCCTCCCACCCACCCCAATTAATCAGCTTGTTAGAGTCACCATCCACCCTGGAACTATCGAGTCCCTCCCACTCAATTAATCAGCTTGCTAGCCCTCTAGCCCCCCTCACCTTCATAAAATTCAGATGAGGGATAACCTGGGAGGTAGATTATTGTAGGGGCTGGCATAGCACCCCCCAACGAAACCAGCTGGATGTGAGACTCGACTCTATACGTAACATGGGTGGGGGGGCCCCTACTATTCTATGGGCAGTTTTTGGCTAGAATTGGTGAATTCTGGCCAACATCACTCCTTTTCTCCCGGAATCTTGCTTTGAAACCGGTTAGAGCCTATCCAACTATAGTATACCCCCCACCCTGCTGCCCCAACTAGCGTATCAGGACAAGCCATTTCTCCTCCGAAGGGATTCGTGGTTCGGTTGTCTTCCGGGTCATGATCTCTTCGCCAGAGCAGATGGATCATCGATAGCTGGCCCACGATTCCCTATCTTCGGCCGATGCCGGGGTAGTCGATAAGATTTCCGTCTCTTTCTTTTGGACATGACTGTGAAAGCGACCCCCCCCCACCCCCCCCTAGTTGCATATTCGCCTTCCCGATTGGTAAGAGGTCGATCTCTAAAGGATCAATCGGTTTTATTCATGCCGCACATCGACCTCTCATCGATCTCTTCCAAAGACAGGTGGATCAGAGGCGGATCAGCGGCGGATCAGAGGATCTTAGGTAGGGGCAGGTTGTTGTTAGGGTGGGGGGCCCCTAGGGGTAGAAAGGAAAGGAAGGGGGTGGGGTAGGAGGCGGTAGGGGTAGGGGGCCCCTAGGGGTGGGGTTAAGGCTAGGGCCCCTAGGGTTGTTAAGGCTAGGGCCCCGGCTAGTCAATGTAATAGTGTTAACATAAGTAATATCCTCCTTTCCCGATTCCTAATGAAAAGCTAGTCTAGTTGCTCCTGTGGGCCGAAGGGGTCCCTCACCTCCCATCCAACCTCCTATAAACCCCCACCGTCCTTCCTTCGTCTTTTCCTCCTTTCCTTCCTTCCTTAATGCGAATATCCCCCCCCAAACCTTCCTTACTATTGTTGGCCCCTAGGGTTGTTAAGGCTAAGGCCCCTATGGTTGTTAAGGCTAAGGCTGGTTAAGGCTACCCTGGCTAAGGCCCCTATGGTTGTTAAGGCTAAGGCCCCTACTGGCGGGTAAGGCTGGTTAAGGCTGCCCCGGCTAAGGCCCCTACTGGCGGGGTGGGGTTAAGGCTGGCCCTCCCTGGCTAAGGCCCCTATGGTTGTTAAGGCTGGAGGTTAAGGCTAGCTAGGGGTAGTCTAGTTGCAATCATGGGCCGAAGGTGTCCCGTACCTAGCATGCAACTCGAACCCCAACCGGGGGGGGTGGGATTATAGCGTATTGTCCTTCCTTCCCTTCCAATTGAAAAGAATTGTTCTTAAGAATTGCCATCTCTCCATTTCACGGGATAGAAAGATAGTTTTTATCAATTCTATACGTAACATGCCTATCAAATGCAGGGGTGGGTGGTATAACTAGAATCCCCTCCCACCAACTAGAATTGGAGCCCCTACTATTCTATTATTCTAGCAGGCTGATTAATGGCAGGGGGAGGCCCCTACTATTCTATGGCTAGTTCTATTCTACCCCGGCCTATTCTAAAGGGCCATCCCGATGAACCCCCCTACTATTCGCACTATAGTTCCCACCCACCCATGTTACGTATAGAATCAGGTGTTTGCCCAGCCGAATTGCCCTTTTTTGAGATAATTGCAGATTGAGCCCCGGCTGGGGATTGATTCAATTTTAGGCGGGAACTATAGGGAGGGTGGGAAGCAATAGTTCCCGGGAGGAGACGTTGGGATGGCCCTACTATTCTAAAGGGCCCCTACCATTCGGCAACCCCTACTATTTGAAGGGCCTCCCACCACCCGAGAATAGTAGGGATCTACCGACTACCATAGAATTTGAGGGGCAAACTATAGCTATAGTTCCCACCCACCCTTACAGCAATAGTTCCTATTAATCTGCCTGCTAGAATAACCCCTACTATTCTATGGCTAGTTGCTGAACCGGTAGATAACTATTCGGCAAGGGGGGGGGGTGGGGGGCATAGTCGCTAGAATAAGCTAGAATAAGCTAGAATAAGGCCTTAGAATAGTAGGGGCCCTATGAATGCCCGTTTCTGCTTGGAGAGAAGATTTCGTACTGATTGACTGATCCCTGGTGTACCCCACTGACCGCTAATAACTAAGCCTACTGCCCTACTATTCCAAGGGGAGAAGGATTCGTGAATGAATGGAATGGCTCCGACTACTATTAAATAAACTAATCTTTTCAACAACAATGGATAGGGAAGATAGGGCAACAACAATGGATAGGAGATAGGGCAACAACAATCTCTTCAACAACCTATACTAATTCCCCATGAATGCACACCCGCTAGAACTTTGATTATTGACTGTTTACTTTTTGACCTTCGGGCTGTACGAATCCGCTGAATCTCTTTCCTTCTAAAGGTTGAGGACGAGCCCATATCCTTTTATTGGAGCTGTTAGAATTTTGACAAACTTAGTGCCGCTACCATAGAATAGTAGGGGCCCCCCGCCCCTCAAATAGATTATTCGGGTGTATAGTTGAATTCTGCCCGTCGAAAAATATCCGCCGATCGATGCAAATATCCGCCGATCGATCGATTCTTATAGCCCCCAGCTTACCTTCGTACTCCTCATTTTATTGGTTCGCTACGCGTATAACCTAACCTTGGCTTTGCCCAAGTAAGCCGAAGGTGGTACTTTGATGCATCTTACAGACATATCCTCTCGGGGTGCTTGGTTGACTAGAAGAGAAAAATGACTTGATTGACTGAAGAGCAGAGGTGATGCCTAGTGTCTTACCCAGATAAGAAGTCGAGCAGAACCCTCGTTTGAGCGGTTCCCACTTCCTTGTCTGCCGGCGAACCTCCTCGTGCAGGTACTAGGCCTTGGGAATAGGTCCCAAGGTGTGTATGAACTTCTGGGTCCAATACTGCTCTGGGCATCCCTCTCTCCTCCACTTCTTGATACAGCTATCTGCGTGAACTCCTGGATCTGTTTAACCCTGATATACTTCAGTGAAGATGACTGGGTCTTCTTCTGCTCCAGGAATAGAAATCACTTGATACTCGGGGGGGTGGGTTGAAGCGGTGGCGCAACACAGGCTTAACTTATTCCCAACTCCCCAGATCCTCTTGGTGCGTGGCCCACCATCGGGATGGGGTGGACTTCAGGGGGGTCACGTCTAATGTCGGTACCAATTGTTCCAGAGTAACAATGATGCTCATATCTTATAGAAAGTCCTCGACATCACCAGTGCCATCAAATGTAGGAGGGTCCTTTTTCTCTGCTCCAATCCAACGAACCGACTTAATCATGGCGCAACGCCGAGATTTCATCTCGTGGTTGCACTCTTGCTCCGGCAGAGCCTCTGATAACTGAGTCATATGAACAAATACTCCGCCAACTGACAGCTCCATCAGCCGTGGGATTGACATAGTCATCCCTCATCCCGGCTGTCAGGTTATATAATTGATCCAGTGTTGCGCCCTCCATCACGTCGTCCACCGGTTCTGTGTACCTCTGCCCTGGGAGCTGGATCAATAGGCTGTATGACCCTTATCCCCTCCGATTCGAAGGACATATCTCCTCAATTATGGTTAATGATGGCCTCACTCTAGTTAGCCCATTAAAACCCCAGAAGTGCAGGGTAAGTGTCCTTTTCATCCACAACTTCTATAACCTCGAAATCTGCAAAGGTCTTCACAACCCCAAGGTTGACTTCCACATTCTCCAAGCGGCCAATAGGATAGATCCGGTGCTGATTTGCAAGCCGCAACGAGAAAGAGTACACCAAGCGTGGACTCCCCATCATCTCCCATGATTTATTCGGGAGGATGTTCACGTCAGACCCTAAGTCCAACATAACATCCTTGACCTCATATCCATGGATCTGCGCATCCATCTTGAACTCTCGGCCGGTCTTTTATGGTTCTTCTTTCTCCCAATCCGCCGAACATGCCTCTCAGGCCAAGGGTCATGGACGGGTGGTTCTTTTCCTCCTTCAATAAGACATTCAAAGGCCGACCGCAACTTTCTGATACTTTCATGATCCAAAATTTGAACTAGCGAGCGGAACAGGTCTTGGACTGCTTCTGAAGACCCTGTTCCCTCAGCCTCGGTTGTGGCCCTTGCGCCCTTTTTCCCGGCCCTATTCGGTAAACTGTATGCTGAGTAGCCAATCTATAAAGAATTAAAAAGTATCTACTTAGTTCGCTGTCGCTCACTACACTCACTTCGTTCCCGATGGCTGGTGTTTGTTGAATTGAGGAGCGGGAGGATCTATCCTATTATCTAAGTCATTAGATGATCTATTCGCTCGCGGATGCCTTGTCTTCGTTGTTGTGAAGCCCGATGGATGCTCCCACCAATAAAGCTATACCATGTCATAGCTCCCGATTCATATATGGTATAGACGGTATCCCCCATTCAATGCCACGTACGGAGTGATAGAGAAGATGGTACACTCAATCGGGGATCTATCTATGGATCACGAACAAGATCTCCCCTCTCCCTCTCCCTTTGGGCGAGCGCTCTCCCGGTGGTCGAGTCCTTAAGGTCAATCTCCTTCCGTTGGTCGAGGCCCTTACTTTACCATTCGGAGATAGGGTCGTTCCTTTCTAGACACTTCAATTGGGTCAATCCAATCTCAATTCGTTGGAAACAGGAAGCAATCGTTGTAGCGTACTTCACCTTTGGCACGAACTGCGGACTGGCTCCGCACCAGCAAAAGGAGCAGCATCCGGAGCAACGACCCAAAAGTTTGGAAGAGTTTTGGGGAATAGGCCCGCGGGCCCAAAACTTTTCGGTTTATCCAGTTTATCCCGGTTCCAATACAAGCAAGGTTGCCTGCGAAGAAGTAAGTAGCCCCTGGCAGGTAGGCCTTCCAGCTCCTATTTATTATGAATGAAGCGGAAATGACAACAGCCAGTCGCAGTAGTCTAATAGGGGCTTATAACCTTAAGTCTTCGGGTCATCGGTTCCAACGAATGCTCCTATCTATCGGTGAACTAAGCCCATAGATCCCCGGCTTTGATCCCTACATATGAACAACTCTCTGCCCTATCTCACTCAAGTGCCCTAGGGGATTCCGAATCACACTCGCCCCTTCTGTTTTATGAATGCGCGCCGATAATACCCCCTACCTTTAGCCGTGGGCCACACCAATGGAACCGCCGCACTAGTGGAACACACGCATCATCCCCACCTTCCTCCAGCATGTCACTCCGAGCATATGGCCCACGACTATAGTTCGTGCTCATCTTTCACAAAACAAAACCGGGAAGCACACCCTAAATAGTTTTTTTGTCGATCCGTCAGGAACAGAGGGATAGGGAACAGCATGCGAAGCAACGACCCGTTTGAAAGAGTTGGGAAGAGACCAGTTATATAGAGACGGGGGCACCGGTGTATCCAATCGGACATAGAGGAGTGGGTGATCCAAGCTACTTGTCAATTTTGAGTTTCTTTTCACTTGTCAGAATTCTCCTCCGACACGAACTACGATGTTGGGGTAGAAGGGGTTTATGGTCTGCTGATCTTTGCCCGGGTGAGTTATGGGTGTATGGGTTTGGGTCAGCAGCTGGTGCCTCTGGGGTGGGTGGCTGGGGCCCCCTGCTATTCTATTAGGGAATCAGAGGGGGAGGGGGCAGCTCGTTGATTGTAGGAATGATCCGTGTTAGCACCTAAGCTACGGATGGTTAGTGGTCAATCCTCTCGCCCTACCATTCATATAGCAACGGTGGGTGCCTATCTAGCTATAGGGCAGTCTGGCAGAGTTCTGTTGATCGGGAATGCCCTAACTAATTGAGTGAGATGGGTCGGGGAGGAAGCCTTCCATGAAGAAGGGCTCAGCACAGATGCTCTCGTATCCCTCTCTCATCAATGTGAATGTCTAGTGAGGGCCTACTCTCTATAGCTATAGGGCGAAATGTTAATCGGGGCACCTACCGAAGGATCGGTCAAGTACCAGTCAAATGCTGGGAGGGGAGCCTGCGCTCTGAACGTCAATGTGAAGAGGGGGGCCTGCGCCGTAAATTGACCTAACTTCGAGTCGTTATTTCCCCCCTTTACATACAGTCGAGGGATGCTATCCTACCCTACCCTCCCCTGGGGAATGGGGGATCTAAAACTCCTCAAAATGCCCTACTCTCTTTATATACACGTCGAAGTGTTAGTTGGGCTAGGGAGTTTGGTTCAGTTTAGCCCTATAGATAGTAGGGCAGTATGGTTTATACTTACTATAGCCGGTGCAATTTAGAAACCACCGAGTATTCGTCCAGAATAGGACGATGGCTATTACGTCTATAAGACTCGTAGCTGCTGGGTCAGGGGATAAAAAAGCAGACCTGACTGAATTCTTAGAATTGGTTGAAAAGCACAGAAGTGGATCGGATCCGACTTACCTGATCCAACCCCCGGCTATATAGGTAGGGGGTCCAGCTTCTTGCCTCCGATTCCCTATTCAATCTACTGTTTCCCACCCACCCGCTACTTAACCGGGGCTGCTTGTGTTAGGCAGGCCTTTCGCTCGCCCTACGCTGCTAACGAGGAG
>NW_026730422.1:0-14000 GCF_030272615.1 Cryptomeria japonica
GCTTTTGAGCCACATGCTCCAAAATGAGTTCTAAGAGCACAATGTGCATCAAAATCACATTTTGACACTACAGGCTTCAGAATAGGGACTTGCATCTTAAAAGCTTGTTGTACCTCCAAACACCAATTTTGATGATTCGAAACCGAAGATTTTGATGCATAAGCTCCAAAATAAGGTTCTAAGAGCACGATGTGCATCAAAGTCAACTTTTGACTCTACTGGATCTAGAATCAGGAATTGCATCTTGAAACCTTGTTGTGCTTCCAAACACTAATTTGTTTGCATCTTGAAACCTTGTTGTGCCTCAAAACATTGATTTTGATGCTTCAAAACTAGGGCTTTCGATGCACAAGCTTCGAAATGAGGTTCTAAGAGCACGATGTGCGCCAAAATCAGATTTTGATGCTATTGACTCTAGAATCAGCACTTGCATCTTGAAACCTTGTTGTGCCTCCAAACATTGATTTTGATGCTCCAAAACTGGGTCTTTCGAGGCACAAGATCCAAAATGAGCTTCTAAGAGATGATGTGCATCAAAAAGGAATTTTGACACTTCAAGCAACGGAATAGGGACTTGCTTCTTGAAACCTTATTGTGTCCCAAAACATTAATTTTGATGTTCCAAAATAAGGGCTACCGACTCTGGAATTGGGACTTGTGTCTCAAAACCTTGTTGTACCTCCAAACACTAATTTTTATGATCCAAAAATGAGGCTTTTGAGGCACAAACTCCAAAATGAAGTTCTAAGAACACCATGTTTGTCAAAATCATGTTTTAATGCTATTAGCTTGAGAATCAAGACTCGTGTCTTGAAACCTTGTTGTGCCTTTAAACATTGATTTCGATGTTTCGAAACTAGAGCTCTCGAGCACACGCTCCGAAACGAAGTTCTAGGAGCACGAAGTGCATCAAAATCACGTTTTGACTTTATAGGCTCCGAATAGAGACTTGCATCTTGGAAGCTTGTTGTGCCTCCAAACACCAATTTGGATGCTTCGGAACCAAAGATTTTGAGGCATATGCTCCAAAATAAAGTTCTAAGAGCACGATGTGCGTCAAAATCAAATACTGATGCTACCGGCTCCAGAATCAGGACTTGCATCTTGGAACGTTTTTGTGCCTCCAGACATCAATTTTGATGCTCCAAAACTAGGCTTTTGAGGCACAATATCTAAAATAGGGTTCTAAGAGCACAATGTGCATCAAAATTGAATTTTTATTCTACTAGCTCTAGAATCGGGGCTTGCATCTTGAAACCTTGTTGTGCCTCAAAACACTGATTATGATGCTCTGAAATTGGGGCTTTCGAGGCACAAGCTTTGAAATGAGGTTCTAAGAGTATGATGTGCGCCAAAATTAGATTTTGACGCTATTGACTCTAGAATCAGGACTTGCATCTTGAAACCTTGTTGTGCCTCCAAACATTGGTTTTGATGCTCCAAATTTGGGTCTTTCGAGGCACAAGCTCTGAAATGAACTTCTAAGAGAAAGATGTATGTCAAAATTGAATTTTGACGCTACAGGCTGCATAATAAAAACTTGTTTCTTGAAACCTTTTTGTGCCTCAAAACATTGATTTTGATGTTCCAAAATCAGGGCTTTCAAGGCACAAGCTCCAAAATGAGGTTCTAAGAGCACAATGTGCATCAAAATTATGTTTTGACGCTACCAACTATGGAATTGGGACTTGTGTCTGGAAACCTTGTTGTGCCTCCAAACACTAGTTTTTATGCTCCAAAAATGAGGCTTTTGTGGCACGACCTCCGAAATGAAGTTCTAAGAACACCACGTTTGTCAAAATCATGTTTTGATGCAATCAGCTTGAGAATCAGGACTTGTCTTAAAATCTTGTTGTGCCTTTAAACATTGATTTTGATGTTTTTAAACTGGAGCTTTCGAGCCACACGCTCTCAAACGGGGCTCTAAGAGCACGACGTGCATCAAAATCACGTTTTGACACTATAGGCTATGGAATAGAAAGCTTGTTGTGCCTCCAAACACCAATTTCGATGGGCTTCAAAACCAAAGATTTTGAGGCATAAGCTCCAAAACAAGGTTCTAAGAGCACGATGTGCGTCAGAATCAAATTCTGATACTATCGGCTACATAATCAGGACTTGCATCTTGAAACCTTGTTGTGCCTCCAAATATCGATTTTGATGCTCCAAAACTAGGGCTTTTGAGGCACAATTTCTAAAACAGGGTTCTAAGAGCACAGTATGCATCGAAATTAATTTTTGATGCTACTGGCTCTAGAATCGGGGCTTGCATCTTGAAACCTTGTTTTGTCTAAAAACACTGATTTTGATGCTCCGAAATCAGGACTTTCGAGGCACAACTTTCAAAATGAGGTTCTAAGAGCACGATGTGCACCAAAATTAGATTTTGACGCTATTGACTCTAGAATCGGGACTTGAATCTTGAAACCTTGTTTTGCCTCCAAACATTGATTTTGATGCTCCAAAACTGGGTCTTTCGAGGCACAACCTCCGAAATGAGGTTCTAAGAACACCATGTTTGTCAAAATCATATTTTGACACTATAAGCTTGAGTATGGGGACTCGTGTCTTGAAACCTTGTTGTGCCTTTAAACATTGATTTTGATGTTTTGAAACTGGAGCTTTCGAGCAAGACGCTCCTAAACGAGGTTGTAAGAACACGATGTGCATCAAAATCACGTTTTGACACTACACGCTCTAGAATAGGGACTTGCATCTTGAAAGCTTGTTGTGCCTCCAAACACCAATTTCAATGCATCAAAACCAAAGATATTGAGGCATAAGCTCCAAAACAATGTTCTAAGAGCACGATGTGTGTCAAAATTAAATTTTGATGGTATCGGCTCCAGAATCAGGACTTGCATCTTGAAACCTTGTTGTGCCTCCAAACATCGATTTTGATGCTCCAAAATTGGGTTCTAAAAGGACAATGTGCATCAAAATTGAATTTTGATGGTAGTGGCTCTAGAATTGGGGCTTGCATCTTGAAACCTTGTTGTGCCTCAAAACATTGATTTTAATGCTCCAAAACTAGGGCTTTCGAAGCACAAATTTTGAACTGAGGTTCTAAGAGTACGATGTGCATCAAAATCACGTTTTGACACTACAGGCTCGAGGATAGGGACTTGCCGCTTGGAAGCTTGTTTTGCCTCCGAACACAAATTTCGATGCTTCGAAACCAAAGATTTTGAGGCATAAGTTCGAAAACAAGGTTCTAAGAGTATGATGTGCGTCAAAATCAAAGTTTGAGTCTACCGACTCAAGAATCAGGACTTGCATCTTGAAACCTTGTTGTGCCTCCAAACATAGATTTTGACGCTCCAAAACTAGGCCTTTTGAGACACTATTTCTAAAATAGGGTTTAAGAGCACAATATGCAACAAAATTGAAGTTTGATGCTACTGGTTCTAGAATCGGGGTTTGCATCTTGAAACCTTGTTGTGCCTCAAAACAATAATTTTGACGCTACAGGCTTCGGAATAGGGACTTGCTTCTTGAAACCTTGTTGTCCCTCAAAACATTGATTTTGATGTTCCAAAATAAGGGCTTTCAAGGCACAAGCTTTGAAATGAAGTTCTAAGAGCAAGATGTACATCAAAATTACGTTTTGATGCTACCGACTCTAGAATTGGGACTTGTGTCTTGAAACCTAGTTGTGCCTCCAAACACTAATTTTTATGCTCCAAAAATGAGGCTTTTGAGGTGCAATCTCCAAAATGAGGTTCTAAGAACACCATGTTCGTCAAAATCATGTTTTGACGCTATCAGCTGGAGAATCCGGACTTGTGTCTTGAAACCTTGTTGTGCCTTTAAACTTTGATTTTGCTCATTTGAAACTGGAGCTTTTTAGCCACACGCTCTGAAATGAGGTTCTAAGAGCACGATGTGCATGAAAATCATCTTTTGACACTACAAACTCTGAAATAGGGACTTGCATCTTGAAATCTTGTTGTTCCTCCAAACACCAATTTTGATGCTTCGAAACCGAAAATTTTGAGGCATAAGCTCCAAAACAAGGTTCTAAGAGCACAATGTGCATCAAAATCAAATTCTTACGCTACCGGCTCCGGAATGAGGTGTTGCATTCTGAAAACCTTGTTGTGCCTCCAAACATCAATTTTGATGCTCCAAAATTAGGCCTTTTGAGGCACAATTTCCTAAAATAGGGTTCTAAGAGCACATTGTGCATCAAAATTGAATTTTGATGCTACTAGCTCTAGAATCAAGGCTTGCATCTTGAAACCTTGTTGTGCCTCAAAACACTGATTTTGATGCTCTGAAATTGGGGTTTTGAGGCACAAGCATCGAAATGAGGTTCTAAGAGTACGATGTGCACCAAAATCAGATTTTTATGGTATTGACTCTAGAATCGGGACTCGCATCTTGAAACCTTGTTGTGCATCCAGACATTGATTTTGATGCTCCAAAACTGGGTCTTTCGAGGCACAAGCTCCAAAATGAGCTTCTAAGAGAATGATTTGCGTCAAAATGAAATTCTGACGCTACAGGCTCTGGAATAGGGACTTGCTTCTTGAAACCTTGTTGTGCCTTGAAACATTGATTTTGATGTTCCAAAATCAGGGCTTTCAAGGCACAAGCTCCGAAATGAGGTTCTAAGAGCACGATGTACATCAAAATTGCGTTTTGACGCTACTGACTCTGGATCTGGAAATTATGTCTTGAAACATTGTTGTGCCTCCAAACACTAATTTTTATGCTCAACTTTTGAGGCAGAACCTCCAAAATAAGGTTCTAAGAACACCATGTTTGTCAAAATCGTGTTTTGACGCTATCAGCTTGAGAATCGGGACTTGTGTCTTGAAACCTTGTTGTGCATTTAAACATTGATTTTGATGTTTTGAAACTGGAGCTTCCGAGCTACACACTCCGAAATGAGGTTCTAAGAGCATGATGTGCATCAAAATCACGTTTTGACACTATTGGCTCCGGAATAGGGAATTGCGTCTTGAAAGCTTTTTGTGCCTCCAAACACCAATTTTGATGCTTCAAAACTGAATATTTTGAGGCATAAGCTCCAAAACAAGGTTCTAAGAGCACAATGTGCATGAAAATCAAATTTAACGCTACCGGCTCTAGAATCAAGACTTGCATCTTGAAACCTTACTGTGCCTTTAAACATTGACTTTGATGTTTTGAAACTACAGCTTTCGATCTACATGCTCTGAAACGAGGTTCTAACGGCACGATGTACATCAAAATCACGTTTTGACACTATGGGCTCTGGAATACGGAATTACGTCTTGAAAGCTTGTGGTTCCTCCAAACACTAATTTTGATGCTCTGAAACTAAGGCTTTCGAGGCACAAGCTTTGAAATGAGGTTCTAAGAGCACGATGTGCGCCAAAATCAGATTTTGATGCTATTGACTCTAGAATTGGGACTTGCATCTTGAAACCTTGTTGTGCCTCCAAACCTTGATTTTGATGCTCCAAAACTTGGTCTTCCGAGGCACAAGCTCCAAAATAAGATTGTAAGAGAATGTTGTGCATCAAAATAGAATTTTGACGCTACAGGCTCAGAAATAGGGACTTGCTTCTTGAAACCTTCTTGTGCCTCAAAACATTACTTTTGATGTTCCAAAATCAAGGCTTTAAAGGCACAGGCTCAAAAATGAGGTTCTAAGAGCATGATGTACATCAAAGTTGTGTTTTGACGCTACCGATTGTGCAATTGGGACTTGTGTCTTGAAACCTTGTTGTGCCTCCAAACACCAATTTTTATGCTCAAAAAATGAGGCTTTTGAGGCACAACCTCCGAAATGAGGTTCTAAGAACACCATGTTTGTCAAAATCGTGTTTTGATGCTATCAGCTTGAGAATCGAGACTTGTGTCGTGAAACCTTGTTGTGCCTTTAAACATTGATTTTAATATTTTGAAACTGGAGCTTTTGAGCCACATGCTCCGAAATGAGGTTCTATGAGCACGATGTGCATCAAAATCACGTTTTGACACTACAGGCTTTGGAATAGATACTTGCATCTTGAAAGCTTGTTGTGCCTCCAAACACCAATTTGGATGCTTCAGAACTGAAGATTTTGAGGCATAAGCTGCAAAACAAGATTCTAAGAGCACGATGTGCATCAAAATCAAATTTTGACGCTATCGGCTCTAAAATTAGGACTTGCATCTTGAAACCTTGTTGTGCCTCAAAACACTGATTTAGATGCTCCGAAACCGGGGCTTTCGAGCCACAAGCTTCGATATGAGGTTCTAAGAGCACGATGTGTGCAAAAATCAAATTTTGATGCTATTGAATCTAGAATTGAGACTTGCATCTTGAACCTAGTTGTGCCTCCAAACATTGATTTTTATGCTCGAAAAATGAGGCTTTTGAGCCACAACCTCCGATGAGGTTCTAAGAACACCATGTTTGTAAAAATCGTGTTTTGACATTATCAGCTTGAGAATCAAGACTTGTGTCTTGAAACCTTGTTGTGCCTTTCAACATTGCTTTTGATATTGGAAACTAGAGCATTTGAGCTACATGATCCGAAATGAGTTCTAAGGGCACAATGTGCATCAAAATCACATTTTGACACTACAGGCTCTAGAATAGGGACTTGCATCTTAAAAGCTTGTTGTACCTCCTAACACCAATTTTGATGATTCGAAACTGAAGATTTTGAGGCATAAGCTCCAAAACAAGATTCTAAGAGCACGATGTGTGTCAAAATCAACTTTTGACTCTACTGGATCCAGAATCTGGACTTGCATCTTGAAACCTTCTTGTGCCTCCAAACATCGATTTTGATGCTCCAAAATTGGGGCTGTTGAGGCACAATTTCTAAAACAAGGTTCTAAGAGAACAATGTGCATCAAAATTGAATTTTGATGCTACTGGCTCTAGAATCGAGGCTTGCATCCTGAAACCTTGTTGTGCCTCAAATTACTGATTTTGATGCTCCAAAATCGGGGATTTTGAGGCACAAGCTTTGAAATGAGGTTCTAAGAGCAAGATGTTCGCCAAAATCAGATTTTGATGCTATTCATTCTAGAATCGGGACTTGCATCTTGAAACCTTGTCGTGCCTCCAAACATTGATTTTGATGCTCCAAAATTGGGTCTTTCGAGGCACAAGCTCCGAAATGAGCTTCTAAGACAATGATGTGTGTCAAAATAGAATTTTGACGCTACAAGCTTCAAAATACGGACATGCATCTTAAAACCTTGTTGTGCATCAAAACATTGATTTTCATGTTGCAAAATCAGGGCTTTCAAGGCACAAGCTCCAAAATGAGGTTCTAAGAGCATGATGTACATGAAAATTGCGTTTTGATGCTACCGACTCTGGAATTGGGAATTGTGTATTGAAAGCTTTTTGTGCCTCCAAACACTAATTTTTATGCTACAAAAATGAGGCTTTTGAGGCACAACCTCCGAAGTGAGGTTCTAAGAACACCATGTTTGTCAAAATCGTGTTTTGATGTTTTGAAACTAGAGCTTTCAAGCCACACGCTCTGAAACAAGGTTCTAAAAGCATGATTTGCATCAAAATCACGTTTTGACACTATAGGCTCCAGAATAGGGACTTGCGTCTTGAAAACTTGTTGTGCCTCCAGACACCATTTTTGATGATTCGAAACCAAATATTTTGAGGCATAAGCTCCAAAACAAGGTTCTAAGAGGACTATGTGCGTCAAAATCAAATTTTGATGCTACCGGCTCTAGAATCAGGATTTGCATCTTGAAACCTTATTGTGCCTCCAAACATCGATTTTGATGCTCCAAAATAGGGGCTTTTGAGGTAGAATTTCTAAACCAGGGTTTTAAGAGCACAATGTGCCTCAAAATTGAATTTTGGTTCTACTGGCTCTCTAGAATCGGGGCTTGCATTTTGAAACCTTGTTGTACCTCAAAACATTGATTTTGATGCTCCGAAACTGAGGCTTTCCAGGCACAAGCTCCAAAATGAGGTTCTAAGAGCACGATGTGTGCCAAAATCAAATTTTGCCGCTATTGACTCTAGAATCGACACTTGCATCTTCAAACCTTCTTGTGCCTCCAAACATTGATTTTGATGCTCCAAAACTGTGTCTTTTGAGACACAAGCTCTGAAATGAGCTTCTAAGAGAATGATGTGCATCAAAATAGAATTTTGATGCTACAAGCTCTGGAATAGGGACTTGCTTCTTGAAACCTTGTTGTGACTCCAAAAACTGATTTTGATGTTTCAAAATCAGGGCTTTTAAGGCACAAGCTCCGCAAAGGAGATTCTATGAGCACGATGTGCGTCAAAATCATGTTTTGACGCTACTGGCTCCAAAATCGTGACTTCCGTCTTGCAACTTTGTGCCTCCAAACAACAATTTCAATGCTCCCAAACCGAGGCTTCTGAGGCCCAAGCTCCTAAATGAGATTCTAAGAACACAATGTGCTTCAAAATCGCATTTTGACACTACCGGTTCTAGAATCGGGGCTTGCATCTTGAAATCTTTTTTGCCTCCAAACACCAATTTTGATGTTCCAAAACCGGGGCATTCGAGGTGTAAGCTTTGAAACAAGGTTCTAAGAGAACGATGTGCCTCCAAACATTGATTTTGATGTTCCCAAATCAGGGCTTTCAAGGCACAAGCTCCGAAATGAGGTTGTAAGAGCACGATGTACATCAAAATTGCGTTTTGATGCTACCAACTCTGGAATTGGGACTTGTGTCTTGAAACCTTGTTGTGCCTCCAAACACTAATCTGTATGTTCCAAAAACAAGGCTTTTGAGGCATGACCTCCGAAATGAGGTTCTAAGAGCACCATGTTTGTCAAAATCATGTTTTGACACTATTAGCTTGCGAATCGGGACTTGTTTCTTGAAACCTTGTTGTGCCTTTAAACATTGATTTTGATGTTTTGAAATAGGAGCTTTCTATCCACACGCTATGAAATGAGGTTCTAAGAGCGCAGTGTGCATCAAAATCACGTTTTGACACTATAGGCTATGAAATAGGGACTTTCATCTAGAAAGCTTCTTGTGCCTCCAAACACCAATTTTGATGTTTCAAAACCGAAGATTTTGAGGCATAAACTCCAAAACAAGTTTCTAAGAGCACGATGTGTGTCAAAATCAAATTTTGACGCTACCACCTCCAAAAACAGGACTTGCATCTTGAAACCTTGTTGTGCCTCCAAACATCGATTTTGATGCTCCAAAACTGGGGCTTTTGAAATAAAATTTCTAAAACAGGGTCTACATCAAAATTAAATTTTGATGCTACTCACTCTAGAATTGGGGCTTGCACCTTTCAAGGCTAAATTTTGATGCTACTCGCTCTAGAATTGGGGCTTGCACCTTTCAAGGCACAAGCTTCGAAATGATGATCTAAGAGCACGATGTGCGCCAAAATCAGATTTTGACCCTATTGACTCTAGAATAGGGACTTGCATCTGGAAACCTTGTTGTGCCTCCAAAAAATGATTTTGATGCTCTGAAACTAGGTTTTTCGAGGCACAAGCTCCGAAAGTAGCTTCTAAGAGAATGATGTGCATCAAAATGGAATTTTGACACTATAGGCTCCAGAATAGGGACTTGATTCTTGAAACGTTGTTGTGCCTCAAAACGTTGATTTTGATGTTCCAAAATCAGGGCTTTCAAGGCACAAGCTTCAAAATGAGGTTCTAAGAGCACCATGTACATCAAAATTGCATTTTGATGCTAGCGACTCTGGAATTGGGACTTGTGTCTTGAAACCTTGTTGTGCCTCTAAACACTAATTTTTATGCTCCAAAAAAGAGGCTTTTGAGGTACAACCTCCGAAATGAGGTTTTAACAACACCATGTTTGTCAAAATCGTGTTTTGATGCTATCAACTTGAGAATTAGGACTTGTGTCTTGAAACTTTGTTGTGCTTTTAAACGTTGATTTGGATGTTTCGAAACTGGAGCTTCCAAGCCACACCCTTCGAAATGAGGTTCTAAGAGCACGATGTGCATCAAAATCACGTTTTGACACTACATGCTCCAGAATAGGGACTTGCATCTTGAAAGCTTCTTGTGCCTCCAAACACCAATTTTGATGATTCGAAAATGAAGATTTTGAGAGATAAGCTCCAAAACAAGGTTCTAAGAGCATGATTTGCGTCAAAATCAAATTTCAACGCTACCGGCTCGAGAATCAGAAATTGCATCTTGAAACATTATTGTGCCTCCAAACATCGATTTTGATGCTTCAAAACTGGGGCTTTTGAGGCACAGGCTTTGAAATGAGGTTCTAAGAGCATGATGTGTGCCAAAATCAGATTTTCACGCTATTGACTCCAGAATCGGGACTTGCATCTTGAAACCTTGTTGTCCTTCCAAACATTGATCTTGAAATGAGTTTCTAAGATAATGATGTGCGTCAAAATGGAATTTTGACGCTACAATCTCCGGAATAGGAACTTGCTTCTTGAAACCTTGTTGTGCCTCAAAACATTGATTTTGATGTTCCAAAATCAGGGCTTTCAAGGCACAAGCTCCGAAATGAGGTTCTAAGAGCAAGATGTACATCAAAGTTGCGTTTTGACACTACCGACTCTGGAATTGGGACTTGTGTCTTTAAACGTTGTTGTGCCTCCAAACACTAATTTTTATGCTCCAAAACAAGGTTCTAAGAGCATGGTGTGCGTCAGAATCAAATTCTGATGCTACCGGCTATAGAATGAGGACTTGCATCTTGAAACCTTGTTGTGCCTCCAAACATCTATTTTGATGCTCCAAAACTGGGGCTTTTGAGGCACAATTTCTAAGAAACTGTTCTAAGAGCACAATGAGAATCAAAATCGAATTTTGATGCTACTGGCTCTAGAATCGGGGCTTGCATCTTGAAACCTTGTTGTGCCTCAAAACACTAATTTTGATGCTCTGAAACTAGGGTTTCAAGGCACAAGTGTCGAAATGAGGTTCTAAGAGCACGATGTGCGCCAAAATTAGATTTTGACGCTATTCACTCTAAAATCGGGACTTGCATCTTCAAACCTTGTTGTGCCTCCAAACATTGATTTTGATTCTCCAAAATTGGGTCTTTCGAGGCACAAGCTACGAAATGAGCTTCTCAGAGAATGATGTGCGTCAAAATGGAATTTTGACGGTATAGGCTCTGGAATAGGGACATGCTTCTTTAGACTTTGTTGTGCCTCAAAACATTGATTTTGACGTTCCAAAATCAGGGCTTTCAAGGCACAAGCTTTGAAATGAGGTCCGAAGAGCATGATGTACATCAAAATTGTGTTTTGATGTTACCGACTCTGGAATAAGGACTTGTGTCTTGAAACCTTGTTGTGCCTCCAAAGACTAATTTTTATAATCCAAAAATGAGGCTTTTGAGGCACGACCTCTGAAATGAGGTTCTAAGAACACCATGTTTGTCAAAATCACGTTTTGACACTATAGGGTCCGGAATAGGGACTTGTGTCTTGAAAGCTTGTTGTGCCTCCAAACACCAATTTTGATGCTTTGAAATCAAAGATTTTCAGGCATAAGCTCCTAAATAAGGTTCTAAGAGCACAATGTGCGTCAAAATCAAATTTTCATGCTATCGACTCTTGAATCAGGACTTTCATCTTGAAACTTTGTTGTGCCTCCAAACATCGATTTTGATGCTCCAAAACTGGGGCTGTTGAGGTACAATTTTTCAAAAAGGGTTCTAAGAGCACAATGTGCATCAAAATTGAATTTTGATGCTACTAGCTCTAGAATCAAGGCTTGCATCTTCAAACCTTTCTGTGCCTCAAATCAAATTTTGACACTACTGGCACCAGAAAAAGGACTTGAATCTTGAAACCTTGTTGTGACTCCAAACATCTATTTTGATGCTCCAAAACTGGGTCTTTTGAGGCACAATTTCTAAAACAGGGTTCTAAGAGCACAATGTGCATCAAAATTGAATTTTCATGCTAGTGGCTCTAAAATCGATGCTTGCATCTTGAAACCTTGTTGTGCCTCAAAATGTTGATATTAATGCTCTGAAACTGGGGCTTTTGAGGCACAAGCTTCGAAATGAGGTTCTAAGAGCATAATGTGTGCCAAAATCAGATTTTGACGCTATTGACTCTTAGAATCAGGACTTGCATCTTGAAACCTTGTTCTCCTTCCAAACATTGATCTTGAAATGAGTTTCTAAGATAATGATGTGCGTCAAAATGGAATTTTGACTCTACAATCTCCGAAATAGGAACTTGCTTATTGAAACCTTATTGTGCCTCAAAACATTGATTTTGATGTTCCAAAATCAGGGCTTTCAAGGCACAAGCTCCGAAATGAGGTTCTAAGAGCACGATGTACATCAAAATTGTGTTTTGACACTACCGACTCTAGAATTGGGACTTGTGTCTTTAAACATTGTTGTGCCTCCAAACACTAATTTTTATGCTCCAAAACAATGTTCTAAGAGCACGGAGTGCGTCAGAATCAAATTCTGATGCTACCGGCTATAGACTGAGGACTTGCATCTTGAAACCTTGTTGTGCCTCCAAACATTTATTTTGATACTCCAAAACTGGGGCTTTTGAGGCACAATTTCTAAGAAACTATTCTAAGAGCACAATGAGAATCAAAATTGAATTTGATGCTACTGGCTCTAGAACCGAGGCTTGCATTTTGAAACCTTGTTGTGCCTCAAAACACTAATTTTGATGCTCTGAAACCAGGGTTTCGAGGCACAAGCCTCGAAATGAGGTTCTAAGAGCATGATGTGCGCCAAAATTATATTTTGACGCTATTGACTCTAGAATCGGGACTTGCATCTTGAAACCTTGTTGTGCCTCCAAAAATTGATTTTGATTCTCCAAAATTGGGTCTTTCGAGGCACAAAATGTGAAATGAGCTTCTTAGAGAATGATGTGCGTCAAAATGGAATTTTGACGCTATAGGCTCCGGAATAGGGACCTTCTTCTTTAAACTTTGTTGTGCCTCAAAACATTGATTTTGACGTTCCAAAATCAGGGCTTTCAAGGCACAAGCTCTGAAATGAGGTCCAAAGAGCATGATGTACATCAAAATTGTGTTTTGATGCTACCGACTCTGGAATAAGGACTTGTGTCTTGAAACCTTGTTGTGCCTCCAAACACTAATTTTTATGCTCCAAAAATGAGGCTTTTCAGGCACGACCTCTGAAATGAGGTTCTAAGAACACCATGTTTGTCAAAATCATGTTTTGACGCTATCAGCTGGAGAATCAGAACTTGTGTCCTGAAACCTTGTTGTGCCTTTAAACATTGATTTTGATGTTTTGAAACTAGAGCTTTCAAGCCACACAGTCCAAAACGAGGTTCTAAGAGCACGATGTGCATCAAAATCATGTTTTGACACTACAGGGTCCGGAATAGGGACTTGTGTCTTGAAAGCTTGTTGTGCCTCCAAACACCAATTTTGATGCTTTGAAATTGAAGATTTTCAGGCATAAGCTCCTAAATAAGGTTCTAAGAGCACAATGTGCGTCAAAATCAAATTTTCATGCTACCGACTCTTGAATCAGGACTTTCATCTTGAAGTTTTGTTGTGCCTCCAAACATCGATTTTGATGCTCCAAAACTGGGGCTGTTGAGGCACAATTTCTAAAAATGGGTTCTAAGAGCACAATGTGCATCAAAATTGAATTTTGATGCTACTAGCTCTAGAATCGGGGCTTGCATCTTCAAACCTTTCTGTGCCTCAAATCAAATTTTGACACTACTGGCACCAAAAACAGGACTTGAATCTTGAAACCTTGTTGTGACTCCAAACATCTATTTTGATGCTCCAAAACTAGGGCTTTTGAGGCACAATTTCTAAAACAGGGTTCTAAGAGCACAATGTGCATCAAAATTGAATTTTCATGCTAGTTGCTCTAAAATTGAGGCTTTCGAGGCAAAAACTTCGAAATGAGGTTCTAAGAGCATGATGTGCGCCAAAATCAGATTTTGATGCTATTGACTTTAGAATCGAGACTTGCATCTTGAAACCTTGTTGTGCTTCCAAACATTGATTTTGATGCTCCAAAACGAGGTCTTTCGAGGCACAAGCTCCGAAATGAG